>NC_069501.1:1280607519-1280847519 GCF_027579735.1 Bombina bombina | reverse complement strand
TGTGCACTTCACTCCAAAGCTATAGAGGGCATCTAGTGCACAGCAAGTCTTCATTTCCTTGACAGTGCACTGGTGGAAACCCAACGCCTCTGGGGAAGGAACCAGTGTTGCTTGTGGCAGTTCTTAAGAGAGGAGGGCTGGCAGAGGAGCTAAAAGGCAACAGGAACTGGGCTATTGTTCCTTCCTTCTCCAAGCTGAGGTTATGAATTGCCAGCATATATTGTCTGCATTTAAAAAAAAATGCTGGTACAATCGGTTAGAGGGCAGCCTGGCACCAATGTTAACATGGGCTTTCTAGCTACAGACGGAGCAGGTAACATGGTGAAAGCCCTTAGTGATTGCAAATTTGTTGGTGTGCGATATGCGGCGCACATCCTAAATCTTGCTGTGAGTGCCTCTCTCCCAACTGAGAGTCATGGTAGGCTATCCAAATACTGAGGGAGGAACAAGAGAGGGCAGGTCTGTCCCAGCAATGCCTTCACCAAGATGTGGCAACACGGTGGAATTCCACTTTGGAACTTCTGGAGCAGATCCTGCAACAGCATAGAGCCCTACACTCTTCAGAACAGAACATTAAGATAATGTGCCCACTGTGTAGAGAGGAATGACTGATAATCGGGCAGGTAGTGACATTATTTGTAACCTATAATGCTATGGGAGACTTTAGGTCTTAGGCCTTGTTGGGAGGGGTAGTTCATTGCTTTACTTCTTTAACTCTCTTCCCACCAGTAGCTCATCTTACAAAAAAACAATCGTTTTCCTAGTAGCTACATAAATATTGACTAGACCAAGCAATAAGTCAGTCAGTATTGTGATCTAGTTGAGTTTTGTCACCACACTCAACAACACAACCTATGCTGCTGCTGCTGCTCCTCCTCTGCTGGTGCTACCACCCCAGGGGACAGCTCAAATGCTGTGTCCAAGGTAACAGTGCACGACCCTTTGTGTCTTAGTGGGTGGTGACAAAATCATCTGACTTAAACTGATGCTTATGCTCACTCAGTCTCCTGCCGCCGGCAAGACATGTTTACAGAGTTGGCTCAGTTTTGTCTGCGCCTGATACTGGGGTATCTTGTTACCAGCCAGGTAAATGCATAAACATCACCATGCCACCATTTCCCATAACTCATGTCAGCTAAAAGATTCTATGGGGCCTATTTATGATGTTATAAAACAATGGAACAGAAAGAGGTGCCACATGTGCGAATCAATAGCGCAGGTGATAACAAGTGCAAGAGAATACACAAAGGGTACTCACATTTGGGAAAGGCATTCAGTCATGTCTATAAAAGCAGGGGAGAGCCGGGGCTCCGCTCTGGAGATTACAATTCTTGAGGGCTGTGTCCTTATCAAGTCAGCCCCTCCATCATGCCACATAAGCACTCCGGGGTCCTGGTTGTCTATACCTGCCATGGGAGTCTGAGCCTCAGCATCGGCTTACCATCCTCCGCTTCACCACTCAAGGGCCCACTTCTTGTCACTGCCTCGGAGGGTCGGGGCTCCGCTCTGAGGTAGCTTAGACACCATCTGCAAAGTTGCGGCCCTGTGAGGGGTGGTTGGAAGCCAGAGCTGTTACCTGCAACCGCGTGGGCCTGGTCCCACAAAGACGCCCAACTACTTCTCACGGTGACCTAAGGGAGACCCACACCGTACTGCCGGTGACCTACCTCAAGCTCTATCTCGGACTGGATGCTGTAAGCTGAGTTCCTGTCAGCAACACATAGGGGTCTGAGCCATTGGAGGTGAAGGACTTCTCAAAGGCGCGAAAGTCGGCCATCTTCCTTGTCTTACATACAGACCTTGCTGCCCTGAACCCTTCTACACACACAAGCCCACACGCACTGCAGTGTCAGTGGAGGATTAATCTGCAGAACTGGATTCGGGTGAGACCTTTCTGTACTTGTCTTTACACGTAAATCACCCTACTTCACCTAGCCTAGGGGCCTAAATCTGCCCTCTGTACATATTCTGGACTCGCTCCTCATTATTGCTACCCCAGCCTTGTTACACCTGCTGGGCTCAGTCATATACTTTCACTACTTAACCTTGAGCCTCCTCTTCACACATCCAGTGGAACTGAGTCCCCAGTATTGCAAGCCATAATTTATTTGGGTATAGTTGCTGCCTGAGCCCGTTTATAACTCTGATAAAGGGAAAATACTCCTCAACATAGAAGCAGGAGGGTACACTACCAGCATTCGCCTGCACCATTATTTGTCTACTGTCCAGAGTTCATCCAAGACTCTATATTGCTCACATGGACACAACCTATGCAGATTTTGCTTGGCTTTTGCTGTGGCATCAGCTGGGCTTTTCTGCCCTAAAGTGTGTTTTGGCTGCTATGTCAGCCTAATTGTATTGTGGAGTGTTACACCATTTGTAGTGTCATTATTGTTGCCTAACCTAAAGCTTTTTCTTTCACAGAGACCCTACTGACAACAAAGGTTATTATAATATTTGGTATAGGCCCCGTCTGCATAGAGGTTTTCCACTGAGGCTTACCTCTTTTTGTCCTTCATTTTATTCTATTACATCATCTACATGTTTGCTTAATTCAATTACACTTAAAGGGTAAAAGACACTCACACTCCATTAACCTAATACACTCTTTGCACATCATTTATTGCAAGTTGCTTCTTAAACTACCCTAGTTATGTGTACCTCAGGTTACCTATACTTGTTTTCCTACTCCTTAGACAATAAGCAAGGAATACTATAAGTGTATCATCTGTGTGGCCAACCTTCACCTTCCCGCTCCCGCCCAGCCAGCCTGTCTGGGTGGGTCACCTCCCATTCCCCTTCCTTCGGGTCGCATCCCCACACTCCCTAAGGTGGAGGTTTGATCGTAGGGCATTAGCGCTGCTGTAGCCTTGACTCCTGCCCTTTTGTGTGCCTAACCCTAGATATAGTGGTGTCCTTAACTTCTCGGTCCTGAGCTTTCTTGCTATCACGTCAGCTGTTTCACCACTTTAGCCCAATTGGGCGAGCTATGAGGAGTTTCTTTCCTCTCTGATGTGGTAAGCGGGAAAGTTGGTATGACTGGGGCAGTTGACCCATTTTAGCAGTATATGTATATTGGTGCTTAGCTCATGTTCTAATCAATGTATTAGCCTGTACTTTAATGCTTAGCTGATTTCTTTTTTCACTGGTCTATGGGGGCCCCTATCTGCTTATTTTGAAAGTATATATTGCTATTTTTTGCCTTGAGGTATCAGATTTACTGAAGTTTAAAAATGCCACACACTGCCAGGAGGCAGTCTAAGCCTCAGAATAAAGCTAAGAAGACAGTCCTAGATCATTTTTCTCTTTCAGCTTCCAGAGTACCATCTCAGTCGGCCTCCAGCCATGTTGACCAAGACTCTCAAGATGGCGATTCTCAATCAAGTGTCAATTCCTGTGTTACCTCTCCTAAATATATCACGGAGACAACTATGCAGAAACTTCTAGCTGCCCAAACCCTCTCAATTACTCACGAATGTCCGGAAGGACATTTCTGAGATTGGCAAACGGGTTGATGCCTTGGAAAGCAAGCAAGATGACCTAACCACTGATCACACTAACCTCCTGACATACTCTGAATGCTTAGCTGATCAGATCACACAATTGGAGTATAAATTAGCGGATCTGGAAGATAGATTACGTCGCAGCAATATTCGATTCCGAGGTATTCCAGAGTCTTACCTATTGATTTACAGGCATTCCTTTCAGAGCTACTTAAGGAACTCCTGGGTACATTTACTATGACTCCCAACACTCTAGAGCGCTGCCACAGAGCCCTCAGGCCCAGATCGCTCTCATCTGACAAGCCTAGAGACGTTGTAGTATTTTTCCACAACTACTGCCTTAAATATCACATCATGCAGGCAGCCTACCGTAAGCATTCCTTATCTGAAAAGTTTAGGAATATACAATTGTTACAGGACTTGTCTCAACAGACTGTTCAACAGAGGAGACTGCTTTCCCCAATAACAGAGGTCCTAAGACGGGAGAGCATAAAATACAGATGGGGCTTTCCAACCAGAATTCTTATCACAAAGGATAATCAGTTGAATATTGTGGCTAATCTCAAGCAAGGCTTTACACTTCTCGAGTCCTGGGGCCTGCGCCCACCTATGAGTAACCCCCAAGCTCCATCCTCTCAGTCAAGGCTGAGAGCTTCGGCTCCAGAATGGAAAGTCAAAGAGCAGAGGTCCAAATGGCAAAAACACCTGACCCCCCGCAGGAGGCAGCCCCCTAAATGACACCTGACCCCCCTGCAGGAGGCGGTCCCCTAAAAGGACTATGCCTATGGATTCTGCTACTTATCAAAGTGGGCTCACAGTTACAAGATGTGTGCTTACCTCATTTTGTTTATGCTGCTATTGTTGTTTTTAATCCCGGTTTTTAGGACATAGTATTATTCTATCGTTACAGGGTTACAGAAGTTAAGTTATTTGTTATTCTATATTTCAGTTCATTACTGCTTTTTGAAATGTAATATTCAATTGTCAATGTTATTTTCATTATTGGGTCAAACCGTCCCGGTCTTTTTGTTAGACCTAGGTAATCTCCCCCCCACTTAGCCCCTATGTTGGGCTCACCTTGGTGGACTATTTCCACCACAACAATTATGTATTTACTATGTAAAACCTATATTGCCTCTTCTAAGTGCTTAATCTTTCTTTTCCCTACTTTTCCTGCTTCCTTCTTCAGGCTCTTGCCACAAGGATGTTTTCCACATCACCCAAATGGCTGACAGAGACACCTTAAAGTTTCTCTCACACAATGTAAGAGGGTTAAATTCGCCCGGTAAGCGCAGTGTATTCCTCAGATCCCTCAGGTACTCAAACCCGGATGTAGTCTTCCTCCAGGAGACACATTGGAAGGTTGGTGACATCCCCACACTTTTCTCAAAACATTACACCACCTTGATCCTCGCTCCTTTTACTACTAAAGCTAGAGGCGTTGCCATCCTTATACACAAGCGCTTGGCATGCGAAATCACCTTTCAAGAAGTAGATCCCCAAGCTAGATATATTATTCTTAATTGTAGACTCAATCAATGTATGTACACGCTAGTCTCAGTTTATCTCCCTAATTCGGGTCAATGTAAATATCTACGTAAAATACTAATGGCAGTTGATAAATACAAGCAGGGCAGAGTCATCATGGGTGGAAACTTTAACCTTGTCTGGGATCCCTTATTAGATAAAAAAAACTAACAAACCAAATCCTAAAGGGCATAGATTAGAAACTCTGTAACTTAAATTCAGGTCCCTTATGATTGCTTTTGGATACTTTGACATCTGGCGCACTTTCCATACAATGGATAGAGACTACACATATTTTTCCCCTTCCCATCTAACCTATACTAGATTAGACTACATTTTTAGCCAATCCCAGACCCTAGATCAAGTTAAGGACATTAATATCCATTCATGTGCATGGTCTGACCATGACCAAGTGTCGCTCACAGTTTATAATTATTTTGCTTCACCTCACCCACCAACATGGTCAATGCCACACACCATACTTGCTGACATTCCCTTTCAACAAGAACTAGAGAAAGATTTAAGAGAACTAATCACTTTGAATGACACTCAAGCAGTAGCGGATAATACCCTCTGGGGGGCTATTAAAGCCTCAATTAGAGGACTACTAATAAGAAAGCAGGCCATAATTAGGAAGGCCCAGGGGTTGCCCCATTCACTAGCCTTTAGCAAACTCATTGAATTGGAGAAGCTCAACTGCCTACATCCTTCCCCAGCACACTCCACTGCCATAAAGGATCTAAAAGCTTATATTTTTACTCTAGAATTAAAATGGACGCAACAGCAGCTGTTGAAACTTAGACAATTATTTTATTATAAAGAAACAATGCAGACACTATGCTAGCCAATAAGCTTAGACATAGAGAAAGTGCCTCCCACATACAAATCTTAAAGCATAAGGGTCGATCCTCTATATTACCTAATCAAATAGGGTCTATGTTCCCTTCTTACTATGAGGAACTGTATAACATCCAATCCTCAGAATCCCCCACTGCCACTGCACTACCCTCCATCCAACAGACTCTCAAACATCTTAAGCTCCCTACCCTGTCAGATGAACAACGAGACTCCCTTAAAGCACCAATATCCATGCTTGAAATTAAACAAGTAATTAACTCTTTAAAACCACTTAAGGGCCCCTGGCGTTATTTTATAAAACCTATAAAAAGGAGCTTATCCCCATTCTGCACAGATTTTCCAATACTCTGGCTCCCGAGGCTCCTTCAAACAGGAGTTCCTCGAAGCCGTTATTATCACAATCCCTAAGCTCAGAAAGGACCCCTCCCTATGTCCCAGCTACCAGCCTATATCACTAATTAATACCGATATAAAAATTTATTCCAAGATTTTAGCGAATAGTATGGCGACTCTTTTACCGAGCTTAATTAATGTGGACCAAGTAGGTTTTATCCACAATCGCGAAGGCCCTGATAATACTAGATGCCTTCTTAACATTGTTATGGAAGCCACTAGAATGGGGAAGCCCTTTTCGGTTGTCTCTTTAGACGCCGAAAAGGCATTCAACCGGGTTCGCTGGGAGTATCTATGGGAGGCCCTGGATGTCTTCAGGTTCCCTACAGAAACCCAATCCTGGATAAGGGCCTTATACTCGTGCCCAACGGCTAGGGTAAGGGGCAGGGGATTTTGCTCGGACCTGTTCCCCTTGACCAACAGGACAAGACAGGGGTGCCCTCTGTCTCCCCTACTTTTTGCCCTCGCGATAGAACCCCTTGCTGAGCTCATACGTCAGGACTCCTCTATTTCCGGGATTACCTTACATGCTACCACTCATAAAATTGCTCTCTTCGCTGACGATATCACAATATTTACATCTGCCCCCCAAACCACTATCCCTGCCCTCCTATCTTTGTTGAAACGATTTGGGGACATGTTTTATTATAAACTTAACACCTCAAAGACTGAATACTATTCCAAGGGCTTCCCGATAGACTACACCAAGACCCTTATGCAAACCTATGGGTTCACCCATAAGTCTGACAATATTAAACATTTAGGTATCTTTATCTCACCTGACAAGGCCCAACTGATTCGAGACAATTACACTCCCCTCCTAACCGAACTACGATCTCTAACTACCAATTGGGACTATAAGTCAATTTCTTGGTTAGGGAGAATTATGGCCCTTAAGATGTCGTTTTTACCAAAACTAACTTACCTCTTTCGGTGTCTGCCCATTAGACTCCCACGATGTTTGCTGTTGCAGTTTCAGAGTGGCTTCTCCAAATATATTTGGTTGGGCAAACCAACCAGAGTAGCACATAAAACACTTCAATACCCAAAATCCCTAGGAGGTGTTGCTTCCCCCTCTGTTACCCGTTACTATGAAGCAGCTATGCTTTCCCATATTTCACGCTGGGGTAATAAAACCTGTTCAAGTAGGTGGCGTGCTCTTGAGCAAGCATCTTTACCTAACCACATTTATTTACACGATTTAATTTGGATCCCCCCGCACTGTAGACGTACCCTCAATATAGAAAACTGTATAATTAAAGAATGTCTTAGTTCTTGGGATAAATTAAAACACTACTCGGGAGTATCCCCCCATCCCTCACCTATTCATTCCCTCACTGGCCTGTTGTTAGGCCTCCCTGATGTGCACCCTAATGCTTGGTCCTATTTGGGCCTCTCTTTGGTCTCTGACTTAATATCACCCCACCCTCCAGACACATACTTACCCTTGACCCAACATATCGGCACACAGGTCACTCCTCCCAGACTAAGATTTGAATATACCCACATTAAAAGTATATTGAGATCCTGGGGATTTACCCCGCCAACGCCCCGCCCCTTGACTGTTTGGGAAACTTTGTGGAAAAGAGGCATAAAAATTTGTGGACCCCTAACCCATTTCTACTGACTTGTGGAGGGGGCAACCCCTGATGGTAAGGCTTTACATATCACCAAATGGGAAGACATTCTACATGCGCATTTCCCTCAGCTCCTTTGGACTAGGGCCTTTGATCTAATGACAAAAGCCATACACTGTACGACCCTCTTTGAATCCTACTATAAATTGCTCTCCCGCTGGTATTTTACCCCAATGAGACTCTTTAAACTTAGCCTGATCTCCACGCCCCAGTGCTGGAGACTTTGTGGGAAACCGGGAGACTCCCTCCATATTTGGTGGACCTGTCCCAAACTCAAACATCTATGGCACAAGGTGTATACCCTATTAACTAAACTAAATATACATGTCCCAAAACCCCCAGAAACAACCTTATTACATGTGGGCCTACACACCCTTCCTAAGTACCAGAGTTACTTTTGTGTGTTCCTTTTCTCAGCCCCCAGACTGGCAATTACTAGAGAATGGAAGAGCCAACACCCTCTGAGCTGGTCTGCTGTCTCAGACATTATGGCCTATATCAATTCTATGGAACGTAATGTATTTTATACTCTAGATAAAATCGATCTCTTCGAAATGATATGGGAAGATTGGACTAAATTGTTTAGCCCCAATTGGCTCCCTAGGTCAGATGTTTAGATGGTTCACCCATGCCCATCCTACTCGCACGTCTTTTATACAAGAGTCTCTTTTCTCTCCACTTCCTTTCCCCTCTCTCTCTTTCTTCTTCTTGCTCTTCCCCTCTTTCTCTCTTCTCTCTTCTCACCTTATCTTTATTATCAGCTTACAACTCCTTCTTGTTCTTAGTTGAACCGTATTTCTCATGGTACCTCCTGATATAATTAATGAGCTACTAGTGTAATTTGGGGTTTCCTGTACTTGTAATATAATGTTTTATGTTTGACTTTATATTTTCCACTGAGTGTGGGATTTTTTTTTGTATTTTCAGATTTTTCTCAATAAAACTTTAAAAACCTTAAAAAAAAAAAAAAAAGCAGGCTGGATTTCATACAGCAGTCCAGCTAGATGAACACCATCCAAAACGAATCCCCACAGTGCAGGAACACAGGAACTCAGGTGCAATGGCCTAAAAGCCAGAGATAGAACAAACACCCTATAGGTAGCGTAAGCTAAGATATATAATAATAGGCACTGAGAGTTAAAAACATAAAAGTGAATTTATTAAAAACACAATATAAAACAACTCATGCTCAATATAGTAAAATCTGTAGCATGGAATTAGAGAAACATGCAACGCGTTTCTCGGTAATAACAGTTTCATCAGGCATGTTGAAATGATAAGAATCTCACCCTTTAATAGGGCTATGCTACCAACAGGCATACTGCTCCCACCCCCTCCCAAACAATCTTTTAGCCAATAAAAACCCTTTGTTTCCACACAACCAAATTGTTATATCTATGTGGAAGAACTACTATGGGGCAATGCACAGTTTATATATGCCTATATTCATTTATTAATGAATCTTGACAACTAGCTGAATATGCGTCAAACCCTTTTTACCTTCAAATGACCTAATTCTATGTATGATAAATCATTAGGATCGGGGGAGTAATTTTTATCTTATATCAAAAAATAAATGAGTGTAAATGTGATTGAACTAACCAGATACGATACTTCGATTTAATCAATGGCTGGCTATATGTCAGTCACTTGGAGAGCTGAAATAGTGGGTTTGCATACAGATGCCATCTCCAAATATGATTGATCCAATAATCACTGACGTAAAAGTTATCAGTATGCTCTGCCTTTTAGCTGTGGCATAATTTGGCCAGAGCGAATCAATGGCTTATGTGGAATAATGTAATCGGAGTAGATGGCCCAATTCATAACCAAAATATACCGTAATCATAGTGGACCGATACCCATATGTGGAATATAAGCTACCATGATAACAGACAGTTGGCCTTAATAAAGAGTAATACTATATAAACAAAATGTGTAAACCAATATTAAATTAATATTAAAGAGAACCTCTATAGATATATACATGATAAAACTGTGCACGATATCTGATATCTGAAAAATCTATACAGATACCTCTTCTAATGAATGTATAGTGATAACTGTAAATGTAATAAGCGACCTAACGCTATGCTCGCTAATGAGTTTAGGGATCAGTGATATAAATAATGTGCCAATAATGGATGATATACATTCAACTATCTCTAGTGATAAAAACTATCGGCTAGATTACGAGTTCTGCGTTAGCGTAAAAAGCAGCGTTGAGAGGTCCCAATGCTGCTTTTTAACGCCCGCTGGTATTACGAGTTAGGCAGGTACAGGTGTACCGCTCACTTTTCTTCTGCGACTTTTGGCTACCGCAAATCCCCTTACGTCAATTGCGTATCCTATCTTTTTAATGGGTCCGGATGTCCTCTTCTGCCCGGATAGGATGAAGACTTCTGCCGGTCCGGATGTCCTCTTCTGGCCCATCGGTGCCCGGCTGGGTGAACACGGCTCAAGGTAGGGTGATCTTCATGGGGGTAGTGTTAGGTTTTTTTAAGGGGGGATCGGGTGGGTTTTAGAGTAGGGGTGTGTGGGTGGTGGGTTTTAATGTTAGGGGGGTCTTGTATTTTTTTTACAGGTAAAAGAGCTGATTACTTTGGGGCAATGCCCCGCAAAAAGCCCTTTTAAGGGCTGATAAAAGAGCTGATTACTTTTGTAATTTAGTATAGGGTAGGGAATTGTATTATTTTGGGGGGCTTTTTTATTTTATTAGGGGGCTTAGATTAGGTGTAATTAGATTTAAAATTTTTGTAATATTTTTTTTATTTTTTGTAATTTAGTGTTTGTTTTTTTTGTACTATAGTTTAGTTTATTTAATTGTATTTTAGTTTAGATAATTGTATTTAATTTATTTAATTAATTTATTGATAGTGTAGGTGTATTTGTAACTTAGGTTAGGATTTATTTTACAGGTAATTTTGTAATTATTTTACCTAGGTAGCTATTAAATAGTTATTAACTATTTAATAGCTATTGTACCTAGTTAAAATAAATATAAAGTTGCCTGTAAAATAAATATAAATCCTAAAATAGCTACAATGTAGTTATTAATTATTTTGTAGCTATATTAGGGTTTATTTTATAGGTAAGTATTTAGTTTTAAATAGGATTAATTTATTTAATTATAGTAATTTTATTTTGTTTTATTTAAATTATATTTAATTTAGGGGGGTGTTAGGGTTAGACTTAGGTTTAGGGGTTAATAACTTTATTATAGTAGCGGGGACGTTGTTGGCGGCAGATTAGGGGTTAATAATTGTAGGTAGGTGGCGGCGACGTTGGGGGGGCAGATTAAGGGTTAATAAAATTTATTATAGTGTTTGAGAGGCGGGATTGCGGCAGTTTAGGGGTTAATACATTTATTATAGTGGTGGCAATGTCCGGTCGGCAGATTAGGGGTTAATAATATAATGCAGGTGGCGACGATGTTGGAGGCGGCAGATTAGAGGTTAATAAGTGTAAGGTTAGGGGTGTTTAGACTCGGGGTTCATGTTAGGGTATTAGGTGTAGACTTAGAAAGTGTTTCCCCATAGGAAACAATGGGGCAGCGTTAGAAGTTGGACGCTACTTTTTTGCAGGTGTTAGGTTTTTTTTCAGCCAGCTCAGCCCCATTGTTTCCTATGGGGAAATTGTGCACGAGCACGTTTTAGCCAGCTTACCGCTACCGTAAGCAATGCTGGTATTACAGGTAGAAGTGGAGCTAAATTTGCTCAACGCTCACTTTTCTGAGGTTAATGCAGCCATTCAGAAAACTTGTAATACCAGCGTTGTTTGAAGTAAGCGCTGAAAAAAAAAGGCTCGTTAGCCCCGCAAGTTTTTACCGACAAAACTCGTAATCTAGGCGTATGTGTGTAATAGATGTGTGTACAAAAGTCCTGATAGTGGTCAAAATTGTGTGCCTCACTTGTACTAACTTGTGTCTAAAATGTATTGTTATAGGGAGACAATATAAAAGGTAATAAAGACGTGTGTGTCTAACCTGTCAAAGATTCCTCGTGAATATCATAGTTCCTATGAGAGTACTCACGGGAACAAGTGCTAATGTAATCTATAATGAAATATAACAAGCTAATGAGATAGCAAAATAAGATGCATATCAATATGTAAGATGTGTCTGGTTATATAGCTCCTTATGAGATAATAACTAATACAAGTAGTGATGTTGCGAATAGTTCGCCGGCGAATAGTTCCCGGCGAACATAGCTTGTTCGCGTTCGCCGCGGCGGGCAAACATATGCGATGTTCGGTCCGCCCCCTATTCGTCATCATTGAGTAATACTTTGACCCTGTACCTCACAGTCAGCAGGCACATTCCAGCCAATCAGCAGCAGACCCTCCCTCCCAGACCCTCCCACCTCCTGGACAGCATCCATTTTAGATTAATTTGGAAGCTGCATTCTTAGTGAGAGGAGGGACAGTGTAGCTGCTGCTGATTTAATAGGGAAATCGATAGCTAGGCTAGTGTATTCAGTGTCCACTACAGTCCTGAAGGACTCATCTGATCTCTGCTGTAAGGACAGCACCCCAAAAATCCCTTTTTAGGGCTAGAACATCAGTCGTTTTTTTTTTTTTCTGTGTAATCTAATTGCAGTTGCCTGCCTGCCAGCGTGTGTGTCAGGCTCACAGCGTATACTGTGCCCATTTGCCCAGTGCCACCACTTATATCTGGTGTAACAGTAGTCTAGATTTAAAAAAACAACACTTTTTTGACTGTGAAATAATAGCAGTCAGTGGAGGGGGGGCGGGATCATGGGCGGGGACGTCCAGGGTGTAAATTTTTTTTAAAAAAGGAATAAAGATTAAAAAAAAAAGATCAGGCAGGTGGTGGGGGTTAGTCTGTGGGGGGTGAAGCTACACTACAGAAACCCCCCCACCAGAAAAAACTACTTTTTTTTGCAAACTGGGTACTGGCAGACAGCTGCCAGTACCCAAAATGGCCACCAATAAGGCAGATGGGGAGGGTTAGAGAGCTGTTTTGGGGGGGATCAGGGAGGTTGGGGGGCTAAGGGGGGATGCTACACAACAGCATATGTAAATATGCTAAAAAAAATATTTAAAAAATCTAAAAACCTTTTATTTCAGTACTGGCAGACTTTCTGCCAGTTCTTAAGATGGCGGGGACAATTGTGGGGTGGGGGAGGGAAGGGAGCTGTTTGGGAGGGATCAGGGGGTCTGATGTGTCAGGTGGGAGGCTGATCTCTACACTAAAGCTACATTTAACCCTGCAAGCTCCCTACAAACTACCTAATTTACCCCTTCACTGCTGGCCATAATACACGTGTGATGCGCAGCAGCATTTAGCGGTCTTCTAATTACCAGAAAGCAACGCCAAAACCATATAAGTCTGCTATTTCTGAACAAAGGGGATCCCAGAGAAGCATTTACAACCATTTGTGTCATAATTGCACAAGCTGTTTGTAAACAATTTCAGTGAGAAACCTAAAATTGCGAAAAAATTTAAGTTTTTTTTAAATTTGACCGCATTTGGCGGTGAAATGGTGGCATTAAATATACCAAAATGGGCTTAGATCAATACTTTGGGTTGTCTACTACACTACACTTAAGCTAAAATTAGCTCTACAAGCTCCCTACATGCTCCCTAATTAACCCCTTCACTCCTGGGCATAAAACACGTGTGGTGCGCAGTGGCATTTAGCAGCCTTCTAATTACCAGAAAGCAACGCCAAAACCATATAAGTCTGCTATTTCTGAACAAAGGGGATCCCAGAGAAGCATTTACAACCATTTATGCCATAATTGCAAAAGTTATTTGTAAATAATTTCTGTGAGAAACCTAAAGTTTGTGAAAAAGTGAACAATTTTTTTTTATTTGATCGCATTTGGCGGTGAAATGGTGGCATGAAATATACCAAAATGGGCCTAGATCAATACTTTGGGATGTCTTCTAAAAAAAAAAAATATACATGTCAAGGGATATTCAGGTATTCCTGACAGATATCAGGGTTCCAATGTAACTAGCGCTCATTTTGAAAAAAAGTGGTTTTGAAATAGCAAAGTGCTACTTGCATTTATGGCCCTATAGTTTACAAAAAAAGCAAAGAACATGTAAACATTGGGTATTTCTAAACTCAGGACAAAAATTAGAAACTATTTAGCATGGTTGTTTTTTGGTGGTTGTAGATGTGTAACAGATTTTGGGGGTCAAAGTTAGAAAAAGTGTGTTTTTTTCCATTTTTTCCTCATATTTTATAATATTTTTAATAATAAATTATAAGATATGATGAAAATAATGGTATCTTTAGAAAGTCTATTTAGTGGCGAGAAAAACGGTATATAATATGTGTGGGTACAGTAAATGAGTAAGAGGAAAATTACAGCTAAACACAAACACCGCAGAAATGTAAAAATAGCCCTGGTCCTTAAGGGAAAGAAATTGAAAAATGGCCTTGGTCCTTAAGGGGTTAAAAAAAAACTAGAAATTTGACTGTTAAATAATAGCAGTCAGTTTCCTTCACACGTGTGCATTTCAGTGCCTGCCAGGGCACAGTGTCACCCCAGTGCAACTCATATCTGGTGTAACAGTAGTGTAGAGTAAAAAAAAAAACACTTTAAGGGCTGATGCTGTATCTGGTAGTTCCAACCCCTTACAAAAACAACTTAACATAACTACTTAACTTATAAATAAAGACACGACACAGATAGCTGGGATTTAAAGACCATAACGATGGTCATATTTATTAACTTGACTTCAACGGAAGTCATTCAAATATTTAACGTGTGGCGGCATTCGAGGCCTAGTAAACTATTAGCTCCATATGACAAGAAGTCGCAGCCAGATGTTGTGGAATTGCAAATGCCAAGGGTGGGCGCAAATGTGGCCCCACCCCATTCCGTCTAATAGGCGCGGACGTCCTAAAGGATCTTCAGCCAGCAGACCCGCGGGGCGGGGCCCCCCAGGTCACGACCTGAGGACATCACCCCCGCCCATTAGCCCGACTGTCACCTCTACAGACTCCGCCCTCAATTGTTGATGGCTACGACCTCCCGCCATTAGGAGATACGTGGATGTTATGATGCGCTTCAGCCTCTAAGGCACTGGTATGGCCAAGCCCTGCAGCAAAGCTCATCCAGGAAGCAAATAAATTACAGCTAAGGTCTTACCAAGACTAGGTCAACTAACCCCATCCCTGCCTTTCGCATCTAAAGGACCAGCAACCCGTCCGGGAAGCCATCTGCCTGAATGACGCCTAAAAATGTTGCAATAGCAACTACTTAATTAACCATTTAACAATAGGGTTGGGAGGGAGGGAAACTTTCTCCTTGCAAAATCCCAGGTGGAAGAGGCCAGATTGTTCCAGAACTTCCTTTATATTAGGTGAGCCTAAGACCTCCCCTCACTTTGCAACATTGTTGCTACTACACTACACTGGGATTTTCCACTAGCCTGTCAGCTCATCCCTTAACTCCATTACAGGAGACTCTGCTACCTTTCATTCCCCTAAGGGCTGATGCTGTATCTGGTAGTTCCAACCCCTTACAAAAACAACTTAACATAACTACTTAACTTATAAATAAAGACACAACACAGATAGCTGGGATTTAAAGACCATAACGATGGTCATATTTATTAACTTGACTTCAACGGAAGTCATTCAAATATTTAACGTGTGGCGGCATTCGAGGCCTAGTAAACTATTAGCTCCATATGACAAGAAGTCGCAGCCAGATGTTGTGGAATTGCAAATGCCAAGGGTGGGCGCAAATGTGGCCCCACCCCATTCCGTCTAATAGGCGCGGACGTCCTAAAGGATCTTCAGCCAGCAGACCCGCGGGGCGGGGCCCCCCAGGTCACGACCTGAGGACATCACCCCCGCCCATTAGCCCGACTGTCACCTCTACAGACTCCGCCCTCAATTGTTGATGGCTACGACCTCCCGCCACAAGAGACAGGCACTCCCACATAAGCCGGGCTCTTGCCGCCACCCGCTAAATATTACTAACCAGAGCCGTTTTGAGGTCCGCCAGGAAGATCGCCAGCCCTTCGTCGGACAGGTGCACCCCGTCCGGGCGATACAGCCCTTTTTTGTCCGCTGAGATCAGTTCATGGCGGACCACAAAACCCCCTACTTCTAGTACTGCTCTACCCAGCTCCCTGTTAACTTTTTTTCTAACCCTATATGCTATCCTCGGTGTGGGAAAATATCTCCAACGCAGCCGGGGGATTATGTTGGACCAAGCCAACCTAACCCCCGGAAACGTGGTACAGATCCACCTGACATCTGACCTCATCGCATTGATGAGATCCAGAGCAGGTGCACTCCCTATATCATTTCCCCCCATGTGAAGGAGGATGAAGTGGGGCTGTCCCCATCTATGTCTGGCATTCTGGAGGAGGGCAGGCAAACCATCCCACTGTAAGCCTCTACGGCCCAACCACCGTATTGATGCCTTAGACGTCGGAATCCCCAACTGCTGCCCCTCGGGAAGAGAATGGGCCTTCAGTGCCGCCCAGTGCACGTAGGAGTGCCCTATTATCCAGATGCGAGAAGGACCTGTAGCCACACCTGAAAAACGGATTACATAGTCAATCACCCTAGACTAAAAATTAAACAACACAACCAAAACAACTGTAAAACGCCAGTTTCCTTCCTCCTACACCGAATACCCCTTAGACCTCAGCTGGGGGGCGCACGTAAGCCTTGTAACATTGAGACCTCCATCGGCCCAACTTCTGTATGCGATCTCCTTTCCAACCTAGCGCCGCCGCGCTGGTGGCAGCCCCTATTCGGAAGGAATGGGGGGTGATTCTACACTTCCCCAAACCTGCTGCAAGCGCTACCTTTCTGAGCACAGCTGCGAACTGGTACCGGGAGAGATTCGATCCGTCGGAATGCACTAAGAACTGGGCGGGGCCCCGCGTTCGCTGCGCCAAGTAGGCCCTTGTACTCACAACCGGGCAGACTCCCGATGCCGAGGGAGTCAGAGTGATCCACACCCCTTTCCCCTCCTGGTCAGTCTTCGAGTGCGGGATAAACAATAACAAATTATCGCCCGCCAATTTGACATGAGCCAACTGCATACCCGTGTTAACCGCATCCTTTGAGGTTGCGACCAGCTCGCCCGGCCTGAGGGCCGCAAAGAACGCCAAGGAGAATACGCACTGAAACAGTTCTCTTTCACCGGGTTCGACACAAATGCCCTCGATTGCGTCCACCAGCCTGGCTAGCCTACAAAATGTAATAGGTTCGCGCGCATCTTTCGCTCTACCCTCGAGCCTTCCCCAGCCCTTAATCACTTGCTTCACCAGGAAACCTTTCGTGATATTGGGCCACTCCAGCATATTGCAAAAGAAGGAGATTGCAGCTATTCTATTGGATATAGCGCCCTTCGAAGTCCCTTGCCCGTGTTTCTCTGCCAGCCACTCCAAGAACAGATCCCTCGAGACCCTGTCCGGCGCTGCGCCCCGTGCGTAACAGTAACTTACCCACTCGCCCCAGTGCTGTGAATAAGCTCTCCACGTGTTCTGCGCCAGGGATGCCCTCACTAGGTGCCCTATGGACCTCCCTGCCCCGCCAACTGCCAAATAGAGTGGGGACAAGGTAAGCCAACTGCTGCCGCGTTAGGGGCCAGTCTGCGAAACTGTTCCCATTGAAACCTTGAGAGTGCGTCCGCCAGGGTGTTGTTGACCCCGGGAACGTGCCTCGCGGAAAACTGAATATTGTATTGCAAGCACCTCAGCACTAGCTGTCGCAAGTATCTAACAACTACCGGTGACGACGCGGACAACCTATTTATGGCGAACACAACGCTAGCGTTGTCCGTCCAAAACACTATGTAGCGATCCTTTAACGCCGGCCCCCAGAGCTCCATAGCCACAACTATGGGAAAGAGCTCCAGAAGTGTCAGGTTCCTTGTCAGTCCGGCTCGGACCCATGACAAGGGCCATGGCTCGGCGCTCCATTGCCCATCCAAATAGGCGCCATAACCTGCTGCTCCCGCTGCATCCGTCAGCAGGTGCACTGTCTGACTGGAAACCCTAGGAGCGCGCCACAGCAGTGTTCCATTGAAGCCTTGCAGGAAGAGTTCCCATACCTTCAAATCTTCCCGCATGTCTTCCGAAACCAACACTTTACGTGTGCCGTGCGGACTGGAAAGTAAAGCTTCCATCCTCCTGTTAAACGCGCGACCCATGGGTATAATTTTGCACGCAAAATTGAGTAAGCCTAGCACTGACTGAAGCTCCCTCAGGGGCATGCTCTTCGCTACCCTGGCTTTGCGCACCGCCGAGAGCATTGCTTCCACCTTATCGGCTGGGAGACGACATAGCCTTGCAGCAGTGTCAATTTCGATCCCCAAGTACGTGAGTCTTGTACATGGGCCCTGTGTTTTTTCCTCGGCCAGTGGCACTCCAAATTTCGACATTAGCCTACGCATTACTGCGATCAGTCGATCGCATTCGCGTGTGTTCGCGGCCCCAACCAGCAGGAAGTCGTCCAGGTAATGAGCGACTATTCCCCCGCCGGCCGCCGTGATGATGGCCCAGTGCAAGAATGAGCTAAACTCTTCAAAATAAGCACACGATAGCGAGCAACCCATGGGCAAACATTTGTCTACAAAATAATTCCCCTCGAATTTACACCCCATCAGTCTGAAAGACGCTGGGTGTATGGGGAGTAACCGAAAGGCAGATTCGATGTCCATTTTGGCTAGCAGCGCGCCCGGACCCGCCGCCACCACCAATTCCAACGCCTGGTCAAACGATTGGTAAGACACCGAGCTTATCAGTGGGTCTATTGCGTCATTGACAGAACCCCCTTTCGGATAGGACAAATGCTGAATCAGGCGGAACTTCCCTGGTTCCTTTTTGGGAACCACCCCTAAAGGGGAAATAACCAGGTCAGGGATGGGAGGTTGTTCAAATGGACCAGCAAATCTTCCCAGAGCAATTTCTTTGCTCAGTTTCGCCCTAACTTCGCCCGGCATTTCGTAAGCCGACTTCAGATTCTTGTGCGACGAGGACCCCATTACCAACCCCAATGTTGGTATCTTGAAACCTTCGCCAATCCCCGCTAGTAGGTTGGCAGCCGACACCCTGTCTGGGTAGGCCGCCAGCCAAGGTCTAATGGCGTCCAGCTTCAGGGGTGTTGGAGCTCTTTTGTCCAGCCCCCCCCGATTTTGCCCCACGGAAGGCTCCTCCGTCCCTCCGCTTCGGGCATTCAACACCTGGGTGTTGACCGCTGCAGTACATGCAAGCATGCCGAAAGGAACAGGAAGCTCCTTTGTCACACTGCTTCTCATTGTACTTCCAGCACTCCCTACCTCTCCGCTTGATGGGGCCCGTTGGCCTCTGGGGCCCTGACCGCAGCAAGGAAACTCCTGCCCCCCCCTTTTCCGGTATGAGCAGGGACCACAGGTCCAAGTCTTTTACCCCAAAGTTCAAGACCGGGTTATCGATCATCTTCCGCCTAAATTCGCTATCATAAGCACGCCACATGCCTTCCCCATATCTATTATAGATACATTCAATGATTTCCGCGTACTTAATTACATCGACCGCGGCCTCCGGCCTCTGTTCGATGTAGCAGGAGGAGAATACCCGAAAGCACTTCCTCCACTCCTCAAATGTGTCTGGGCGCTGGATCTTCTTTGGCCCAGTCCCATCCTCACTACGCTCTTTGTCTCGCTGCGCCTCAAGGGACAGCTCGAACATATTGACGTATTTATGATCGCGGATTTTCTGTACCGTCTTGGGTTTGAGATGTGCATGGAGGCAGTGGATCTTGCAGGGATAAGAGTCCCCCTGCAATGCCACCCTCCTGGTACTGACTGACATGTCCTGCGACTGCGCAGCGCTCTCGCTTCCCTGGCCATTGCCTTTGGATATTGCCGCTGTGCTTTGCCCCGCTATCGGCGCAGCCTGCTCCATGTTACCTAAACCTCTAGCCTGATTACGCTCAGCCACCAATAGCCTTAACATTTTGAACATGCGACG
This sequence comes from Bombina bombina, assembly GCF_027579735.1. NCBI lineage: Eukaryota > Metazoa > Chordata > Amphibia > Anura > Bombinatoridae > Bombina > Bombina bombina. Next base: position 1,280,827,642 of record NC_069501.1, on the reverse strand, counting down.
CTGCCCCTTACTGTTAAGCCCTAATTTCTTCCCACCATCTGAGTCTGAATCAGTGCTATAGTCGGTGTCAGTGATGCGTGACAAATTAAATACATTTCTCTCACCAACTGCCGATGTTGAAGGGGTAGATGTTCCTGGTGCAGCTGCCACTGATCCGCCTGCCGGCTGTACAGATAGTCCTACTCCCGTTGTACCCGGGCCTTCTGTCCTCTGCGGTGTAGGCACCATGTCCTGTGGGGGAGAAACAAACGAGAGGGGAGTATCCAGGCCAGCCATGTGTCCCCCTTGACTGCCGCCCCCAATCGGGGTAGAAGTACTGCCCCCGGCCCTGTCTGGGACCCCTCTAGCCCTCTCGTCATTCATATCACCACTCCATTCATTCGCTGGCCCTGCCACATAGGGGGATTCTCTGACCACACGCTCCCTGACTGAAAGAACGCTCCGAGCACCTGCCGCAACAAGCCCTTGGCCTCCCTGGACCCCTGCAGTTATTGTGCATAGCGACTCACCCTGTGCCCCGTCAGTGGGCGCATTCTCCCTTGTTTGGGGTACATAGTTGCTGCTGGCACCCCCCCTGTTATACCACTGGCGCTCCAGCAATGCGCTTCTAGCTCTCCCATAAGCCTGCTTGCTAACACTGGACCCCCTGAGCCTCCCTCGCTGCACGCCGCGGCCCCTCTGTAAGAGACTTGCTCTGTTTGCCATGCTAGCTATTGCAGAGTGTCGCGCAGCGGAGCAGGCCCGCCCGGATACTCCCCCCCCACCTGTGGAGAGTACCCGGCTAGGCCTCTTGCGCGCTCGCTGAATGCGTCCCTCCGATCCAGGTTCCGGCCGTGTGACTACCGCGGCGCCGGAAGTGACGACACGCGTGTCACCTGACCGGCCGGAAATGGACGCGGCGGACGCAAGGCCGCAACCGGAGCCTGCACTGGTAGTTGCAGGCTCCGACTGAGCCACCAATGAAAGCGGCGGTCTGGTGAGTGGGCGAGGACCCGCAGGCCCCGCTCCAGTAGCCGACTGAGCCACCAATGAGGCATCCGGGCCGGGCCATAGGGACCCGGCCGGATGATTTACAATACTGGGCCCTGCCTGATGAGGGTCACTAGGCCCCTGGCCCACTTGAGGGGAATGATGAGGGGCGGTAGGCCCCGGTTCCACCCGGCTTGCCACCGGAGGCAGAACGGCGGCCGTGAGGGCCTTAAACATGCCCACTATGGCCGCCGCCGCCTCATGAGACATTCCGGAGGCCGTAAGGGCCCCCAGGCCTGCCTCCAAAGCCGTGTCTAGGCCGGATGGGCCAGCGCTCACTGCACCCGCCTGTCCCGCAACCATAACAGTACCGGGCCCGGCGGGTGCCAGTTCAGGGGCTGGGGGGTTAATGACCACCACATTAGGAGTTAAAGCAGATGATACTGGCCTTGTTTTCTCCGGAGTTGGTGGCACCACATCCTCATCCTCCTCTTCAATTACAGGTGCACTCCTCAAGGATCTCCCAGGGGACTCCCTGAAGCGAATGGGCACCGCAGCACTTCTCTTAGATCTAGACATTTTCACTTGAAGAATGGCAAAACTTTCTCCTTGCAAAATCCCAGGTGGAAGAGGCCAGATTGTTCCAGAACTTCCTTTATATTAGGTGAGCCTAAGACCTCCCCTCACTTTGCAACATTGTTGCTACTACACTACACTGGGATTTTCCACTAGCCTGTCAGCTCATCCCTTAACTCCATTACAGGAGACTCTGCTACCTTTCATTCCCCTTTTGACTGTGAAATAATAGCAGTCAGTTTCCTTCACACGTGTGCGTTTCAGTGCCTGCCTGCCAGGGCACAGTGTCACCCCAGTGCAACTCATATCTGGTGTAACAGTAGTGTAGATTTAAAAAAAAAAAAACACTTTTTTGACTGTGTTAAATAATAGCAGTCAGTTTCCTTCACACATGTGCGTTTCAGTGCCTGCCTGCCAGGGCACAGTGTCACCCCACTTGAACTCATATCTGGTGTAACAGTAGTGTACATTTAAAAAAAAAATACAATTTTGACTGTAATAGATTGAATAGCAGTTAGTTGTCTGCAAGCGTGTGTATCAAGCCTACAGCATCTACTCTGCCAACTTCTGCCAATGCACAGTGCCACTCATATCTGTTGTCACAGTAGCTTGCACGCATAGTACCACTAATCGGAAAAAAAATGACAGGCAGAGGCAGGCCACCCCGCTGGGGCCGTCGTGGTCGTGGTGCTGTGATTCCCTTTGGCACTAGAATAATGCCCATTGTTCAGAGGTCACGTACCCTGAACTCGAAAAGTTCTGAGGACATAGTTGACTGGCTAACACAGGACACCCAATCTTCTACAGCTTCCGCTCGGAACCTTGACGCACCATCCTCCTCCAGCATAGCTTCGGGCACATCTCAAGTTACCACTCGCCCGCCTGCCGCCACCACCAACACTAGCACCACAGTCGCTTCACTTGATCTGTCAGAGGAGTTATTTAAACATCAGTTGGAAGAAATGAGTGATAGTGATGCGCAACCATTATTGCCAGAGGATGTAGATAACAGGAATATGTCTCAGTCAGACAGCATTAAACACATGGACGTACGGTGTGATAATGATAATGTTGTACCCGCTGCAGGAGTTTGATCTGTCACTGTGAAGCGGGCGTAACCCTTACACTACCTGATCGATACAACATCATACCTGATGTTTTAAAGCACGTTATTCCAAACAATTTAGGAATGTTAGGTGATTTATGCCCTTTATGGGTTAAAACCAGACTCTGCATCAACTATGTAATTTTCCATGGGAGTTTTGCCAGGGATCCCCCTCCGGCATGCCACAGTCCAGGTGTTAGTCCCCTTGAAACAACTTTTCCATCACTATTGTGGCCAGAAAGAGTCCCTGTGGGTTTTAAAATTCGCCTGCCTATTGAAGTCTATGGCGGTTCACCCGTTCGCAAACATTTACGGAAGTTCGCGTTCGCCGTTCGCGAACGGAAAACTTTATGTTCGCGACATCACTAAATACAAGTGCAAGAGAATTATTGCTGCCTTTGAGTATGTTGATATACTGTATGAGAAGAAAAAAAAACATACACAGTTGCAATACCAATATGATATTATCAAATAAAGAGAAAGTAGAATTTAAAGAACTAACATATAGGGCCAGAGTATAAAAATTAATTAATTCTTGGTACATTCTCCAATATTAGACCAATATAAAGAATCTGGAAAACAATTTGGTTGTGGAAATTCAGTTGTACATAGTGCCTAAGTGATATAATATTAAAACAATGATACCCCAATCAAAAGAACATAAAAAAAGATATATATCAAGTATGTGACACACCAATGGGCACCACTTATGATGTTGCGAGCGGACATGATCCGATATAGCGGATCATGTCCACTGCACATCGATAAATGCCGACAACAAATGCTCTCGGCATTTATCATTGCACCAGCAGTTCTTGTTAATCGGCCTCTAGCAGGGGGTGTCAATCAACCTGATCGTATTCGATCAGGTTGATTTCTGTCGATTTCTGTCCGCCACCTCAGAGCAGTCGAACAGGTTATGGAGCAGCGGTCTTCATAACTTCTGTTTCCGGCGATCCTAAAGGCTCGCATGAAACATGGGGTATCAAGCGCCATCCAGAGCTTGATAAATAGGCCCCTATATCTGTTCCAACTGTAATACTAAGATTAGATGTGAAATCATTTAAAAATGTTACAATAATGTGCGAGCTGAAACAGAATAAAAACATATTCTATTAGATTGCATCATTAATAACAATGTAAATGAGCTCTTTACTAATCCTTACTGTCTTGCTTTTTCTTCCAATTCCTTCTACTTATCCCCACTTGTCTTATTCATTCCGGAATCTTTTTCCTCCCTTATCCCCAATACATACTCTACCATCTCCTTCTCTTCTCTCTCTATCTCTTCTCTCTATCTACTATTCTCCCCTCATTACTACCTTTCCTTGTCCTCCTCCTTACTCTTCCCTACTCCCAATATACCATCCCTTCTGCTTGTGAAAGTAAGTAAGTCACTTGTGTGAGAATGGTTTATTCAGAAATAGCAAATAATTATCTTGTGAATGACAGATTTGTGCAACCAGCCCCAGATGCACAGCCTATATGGGCCTCATCATCGGAGCTGCGGCTAAATGCCCCACAGGTACAAATGTCTGGCATTAGAAAATCCTTAACAATTTCCTGGTATTTGGGGGTTGAGCCTTTGGAATGGGATAAGAATAAAGTTCTGTTGGAAAGTAAGTTTTTGAAAAGTCTAAAAGAGGCTGCATTCTGGGGGACCTGCCCATAGGGAAAGCTACAAAGGTTTGTTCATCTCATCCAGCACTTCTTAGTGTATATTAAATATACCTCCATATACAGGGCTGTAAGAAAGGCTTTATTCTGTATTTAACAATGTGTACTAGTAACTTATGTCCCCTGACTAGTTAATAATAATAATAATAATAATAATAATATAATAATAATAATAATAATAATAATATAATAATAATAATAATAATAATAATAATAATAATATAATAATAATAATACAATATAATAATAATAATATAGTAATAATAATAATAATAATAATAACAATAATAATAAAATAATAATAATACAATATAATAATAATAATAATAATAATACAATATAATAATAATAATAATAATAATAATAATAATAATATAGTAATAATAATAATAATAATAATAATAATACAATATAATAATAATAATAATATAGTAATAATAATATAATAATAATAATAATAATACAATATAATAATAATAATAATACAATATAATAATAATAATAATAATAATAATAATAATAATAATAATACAATATAATAATAATAATAATAATAATAATAATAATAATAATAAAAATATATTGTTTATGTATTTTGCTTTATAGATATATGGATAACCTTGAGTGGCAGGGAAGGGGTTAGGGTTTAGACAGCAATCATGGTGTGTATGTAATTATTTTAATCCTTGTTTCTAAATAAATGTATGTCTTTTTCACCTCTAAACATGCCACGTGTCTAGCTATAAGATATATTTTCTCCTTATGCCCTTTTGGTGATTTTAGCCCATTATAAAACTAATTTTGTAGAATTGTTTCAAACTTTTACAAAGCTTTGCCCTATTTTTCTTGACATTCTGACTTTACTTATCTTAAAATGTGGTTTTAATTGAATTGTGTCATCTGCATTTAGATACAATCTTTCCACAGGGATGTCAGCATTTTTAATAATAAGTATTTTTTTCCGCTTGCTGGATCCAATTAAAATGTATTTAATAGCCATCAGACCATCCCATTAAATCTGATTTTATATATATAAACCATGATCATTTAAAGGGAAAGAACAATGAGTTCTGTTGTGAGTGTCTTTTCTGTTAATTGGGAGTATTGTTTGTTCTGTGCCTGTGTATATCCCGGTGACTTCATTTTCAGACAAAAACAGCTTTTATGTGCCGCCTGGTATTTATAAATGAAACATTTAGAAATTATATGGCATTTAGCAATTTCTATCTTTAGATATGGCCTTTATTTGCTATTATGTGAGCACAACTAGTAAGCTATTTTCAGCTTACGATCTACTGGTGCCAGAAAATACACAGAATTAATTATGTGTTTTGTCAACTGATCAGAAACATTAGTTCTACATATCACCCTATTTTCATTTTCTGGTTGGGTTTGAGAAGTCTGGATAAGGTTGGTCTGGGTTGATTTCAGCAGTATGGGTTGGTTGATCTGGAAGGAGCTAGTCATTCTGGGTGAGCCGGGGGTCTCAGTCTAGACTGGGTTTGCACAGTGTATGTGGGTTGGTTGGCTGTTTGTGGTGGAATTTTTAGTCTTGTTTGGTTTGCTGGTTTCAGTAGGGTTGTTCATTTTTCTGAGACTGGTTAGCCTGTCTTGAGTTTGCTTGGGTGAGATTTGGTCTGACTAGGTTAGCTTGTGTGAACTATATCTGTACGTGTATGGTTGGTCAAAATTTTGGTTGGTTTAGCTAGTTTGGGTTGGGGTGCTTTAGTACTGGTGGGTTTAGGTTGAACAGTCTTTTTGTATTTGTGTGGTCATTGAGTGGTTTGGTTAGTCTAAGTGGAATTGGTCAGGTTTGGTGTGGCTAATTTTGGTGGGTTTAGATGGGTTGTGTGGGTCTTGGTTAATTTGGATGTGTTTGGGAACTTTGGTGATTTTGATCTTTCTGGCTGTTATTGGTCAGTTTGTGTTGGGTTGTTTCAATCTGGTGGGTTTGGGAAATCTGGTTGAGGATTTATCTGCCTGATTTGGAGTGGGCAGTGTATGCAGAGTTGTTAAAGCTACTTTGGTTAGTTTGGTTGGGGTCATTATGGTTATCTGGTTTTAGTCAGTCTGGGTTGGGTTAGTCAATTGATAGGATTGCACAATCATGGGTGGCGTTTGTCATGTTGGTGGAAGGTGGTCATTGAGTGTTTGGTTAGTCTGAGTGGTATTAGGTTTGGTGTAGTGTGGTTAGTTTAGGTGGGGTTGTTTGAGCTGTGTAGAGCTTGGTTAATTTGGGTGTATTTGGGAACTTTAATGGTGTTGGTCTATATGGATTTGGCTGGTCACTTTGGGTGGGAATATTTGGTTCTGGTGGTTTTTGTCAGTTTGGTTGAGGATTGATCAGTCTAGTTTCCATTGGGCAGTGTATGTGAGGTTGGTAAAGTTACATGGGTTTGGCAGGTTTATTAGGATTTTTTGTTTGTGTGGTTTTGGTCAGTCTGGGTGGGGTTGGTCAGTTTGAAAGGATTGGGAATAATTGGTGGATTTGGTGAGGTTCATAGGATTGGGCATTCTGTGTGGGTTTGGCCAGGTTGATAGGATTAGGGCAGTCTGGGTAGATTTTGTCTGGTTGATAGGATTGGACAGTTAGGGTAGATTTGGTCAGGTTCATAGAATTGGGAAGTGTGTGTGGGGTTGGTTAGGTTGATAGGATTTGGCATTCTGAGGGGGGTGGTCACTTTGGTTGAAGGTGGGCTTTTAGTGCTTAGTTAGTCTGAGTCGAATTAGTCAGATTTGGTATACAGTGATTAGTTCTGGTGGGGTTGTTTGGATTAAGTAGAGCATGATTAATTTGGGTGCATTTGGGAACTTTAGAGACAGTATACACCAATTTGAATATAACTGCATATAATAAACACTACAATAAAGAATATACACATATACTGTTCTAAAAATCAAGTATAACACCTTTCAAAAACTTACGTAGAAACTCCCAGTTTATCACCGTTAATAAGGTTGACTGGGACACCCAGTAAAAGGGGCTGAAAAAACAAGAAGAGCAGACACTTCCCCGACCCCCATTCCCTGAATATGAAAAGAAAGATAACATAAACAGGAGTCAGCAGTAGTCTGTAAACACATGTATACATCTGAAACTTTGCGGCTTGCTTAGGAGTCTGAAAATCATCACAATGTTATTAAAAATATTTAAAACTATACATTTTTATAAAAACACTCCCAGATGGGCAATATAAATGGATCATCTACAGAACATTTATGCAAAGAAAAATTTAGTGTACAACGTCCCTTTAATGGTGCTGATCTATCTGGGTGTGGTTGGTCACTTTGGGTGGGGTTGTTTGGTTCTAGTGGGTTTTGGCAGTCTGGGTGAGGATTGATCTGTCTAGTTTGCATTATCCAGTGTATGTGAGTTTGGTAAAGTTATTTAGGTTAGGTATTTTGATTTGGGTTAATATGGTTGTGTGGTTTTAGTGAGTCTGTGTAGATTCGGTCAATTTATATGATTGGGCAGTCTGGGTGGACTTGGTTGGGTTGATAGGATTGGACAGTTTGGGTAGGGTTGTTCAGGTTGATAGGATTGGGCAGTCTGGGCAGATTTAGTCAAATGTATATGATTGGGCAGTCTGGGTGGACTTGGTCAGGCTGGTGGAAGGTGGTCATTGAGTGTTTGGTTAGTCCGAATGGGATTAGTCAGGTTTTGTGTAATGTGGCTATTTTAGGTGAGGTTGGTTGGAATGAGTGGAGCTTGATTCATTTGGGGTTGGTAAAGTTACTTGGGCTAAACAATTTGTTTGAGGTAATTATGGTAGGGTTGTTTTGGGCAGTCTGTGTGGGGATAGTTAGGTTCATTGGGGGTGGGCAGCTTAGGTGTGGTTCAGCAGTTTATATGGGGTCAGATTTTCTTGGTGGGAGTGAATAGTTTAGGTGAGTGTTGGCAGTCTGGGTACAGTTGAGTAGTGGGAAATATAATTGAAGTGTTTTTTATTTATAGTATATTAAGGTATACTCTGCCATATTAAGGTATACTCTGCCATCATAGGTGTCTATTGTCTACTTGTATACTCACTTGTTTGAAGAGGGATCACATTTAGGCTCTACTATGTACTGTGAATTTATAGACATATGTGTGATTTTAGGTTTATAATAACAGCAATCTATAATACCATGTGTCCAATTTGATTACATTTGTTTAACTCAGCATTGTATATTTGAACCTTAATATAAAAAAAAAAAAACTGTTTATCCCTATCTAAGTATGTATTTAATGAAGGCATACTAATTAGGAATGAGGTATCCCACAGATCCTGTTTATCCCTACCTAAGTATGTATTTAATGAAGGCATACTAATTAGGAATGAGCTATCCCACAGATCCTGTTTATCCCTACCTATGTATGTATTTCCTGAAGGTATACTAATTAGTGATGATCTATCCCACAGATCCTGTTGATCCCTACACATGTATGTATTTCCTGAAGGTATACTAATTAGGGATGAGCTATCCCACAGATCCTGTTGATCCCTACACATGTATGTATTTTCTGAAGGCATACTAATTAGTGATGAGCTATCCCACAGACCATGTTTATCCCTACCCATGTATGTATTTCCTGATGGCATACTAATTAGGGATGATCTATCAAACAGACCATGTTTATCCCCACCCATGTATGTATTTCCTGAAGGCATACTAATTAGGGTTGAGCTATCCCACTGATCCTGTATATTGCCAGCCATGTATGTATTTACTGAAGGCATACTAATTAGGGATGAGCTATCCCACAGATCCTGTTTATCCCTACCCATTTATGTATTTCCTGAAGGCATACTAATTAGGGATGAGCTATCCCACAGATCCTGTTTATCCCTACCCATGTATGTATTTCCTGAAGGCATACTAATTCCATCACCTCCTTTTCCTGCCCTGACCAATCTATCTGACACTATATCTCCACCCTTACATCGGTCATTGACACTCTGGCCCCTCCTACTATAGCTCAGAGACCACACTCTTATCCTCAGCCTTGGCATACTCCTCTGACAAGGTACCTAAGCAGATGTTCCTGTACTGCTGAGCAACACTGGAGGAAATCTCGGAGTTCAGCTGACTTTCTTCACTACAAGTTCATCCTGAACTCCTACTATTCTGCCCTTAATCTTTATAAGCAACAATACTTCTCTAATCTCATCTCTACTCTTTCCTCTACCCCAAAACGTCTGTTTTCCACGTTCAATACTCTTCTCCGCCCACCCCCACCTCCTAATATAACTTCTCTCTCAGCTCAAGATTTTACCAACCAATTCAATAACAAAATAGACTCCATCAGAAATGAAATCACCTCTTAACTTACTACCAATCTCCCACCCCCTCAAAAGCTCACAATCATCCAAAAACCCAAATACCTTAAATTTAGCTCTTTTGCCCCTGTTACAGAGGAAGACGTTTCTGCCCTTGTACAGTCCTCCCACCTCACTACCTGTCCCCTTGACCCTATCCACTAACAGATACTCCCCACCCCCTCTTCCACCCTCACCCCCATACTCACACACATTTTCAACCTCTCCCTCAGCACTGGTATATTTCCCTCATCTCTAAAACATGCACTGGTCACATCTATCCTCAAAAAAACCTTCCCTCGATCCAACATCCCCATCCAAATACTGTCCTATTTCCCTACTCCCTCTTGCCTCAAAGCTCCTTGAAAAGCTAGTATATGCACGTCTATCCCATTTCCTTACACTAAACTCTCTTCTTGACCCACTGCATTTCGTCCCCATCACTCCACAGACACAGCAATTGTCAAGGTTACCAATGACCTACTTACGACAAAATCCAAAGGCCTCTTCTCTCTGCCGATCCTCCTTGATCTGTCTGCAGCCTGACACTGTTGAAAACCCTCTTTTGCTCCAAACCCTCCAATCCTTCGGCATCTGCAACACAGCTCAATTTTGGTGTTCTCTTCCTATCTATCTCACCGTACCTTTAGTGCAGCCTTCTCCGGAGCATCCTCTGCCACGTTACCACTTTCTGTTGGGGTACCTCAAGGCTCTGTCCTCGGTCAGCAGATCGTTTCATCAGGCACCAACCATCAATTCATTTTACAAAAAGACCTTTACCTTTTTTCTTTTTTCTATATCATAGAGACTTACACAAAGTTAACCCTTTTATATCTAACAAGATTTTTATTGGTCTGTATTATAATCGGTTTGTATTATCTGTTGTAGTTGCAATTGCCCCTAGGGGCCAGTATTGATCACTACTCTATTATATATAACTTTGTGCGCCCCCTCCACTGTGATTGTATCACACATTAGATTTGACACCCAAATCTACTTCTCTGCATCAGACCTACCTCCTTCCTTACTAACCCGTGTCACTAACTGTCTTTCTCATATCTCAACTTGGATGTCCTCTCACTACCTTAAGCTAAATCTCTCCAAAACTGAACTCCTTATTTTCCCCCTTCTTCCAAAATCTCCACCCCTTAATTTTCTATAACTGTTGATAATTCCATCATTATGCCTACCCCGTATGTCCGATGTCTTGGGGTCACACTTGACTCAGACCTTTCCTTCACTCCTCACATTCAGTCCTTGGCTAAAGCCTGACACGCTTTCACCTTAAAAACATCTCTAAAATTAAACATTTTCTTACACAAGACACAACTAAGATTTTAATCCACTCTCACATCCTTTCCCATCTCAACTACTGCAACTCTGTCCTCTCTGGTATACCTAGCTGCCGCATAGCTCCTTTACAATCCATAATGAATGCGTCTGTCAGGCTCATCTTCCTTACACGTCACACTTCATCTATTGCACCTCTCTGCCAATCCCTTCACTGGCTTCCTCTTGCCTCCAGGATTAAACACAAAATCCTCACTCTGACATAGAAAGCCCTCAACTGAACTTCTCCCCCCTACATTTCAGACCTTGTCTCCAGATACTCTCCCTCCCATCCTCTTCGCTCTGCTCACGATCTCCTACTCTCCTCCTCTCTTGTAACTTCCTCACATTCCCATTTACAGGACTTCTCCAGACTGGCCCCCATCTTGTGGAACTCTCTGCCTCGCTCCACAATACTCTCCCCTAGTTTTAACAGCTTCAAGTGCTCCCTAGAGACTCTACTATTCAGGGGTGCAAACAACTAACACTCACCTTTCCTAACTCCATTGCTTTCCCCTTGAACCCATTAGAATGTAAGCCTATGAGCCCAGCTGTTTGTAGATCGCCTTCATAAGAGCCAACTACAACAGTGCAACTCTCGGCAGGGCACTCTTCCCATTTGATCCCTATAAATGTTATCCTGTATACCAACAATGTTTATAGCGCTGCAGAATCTGTTGGCGCTCTAAAAATACCTGTTAATAATAATATAAATAATAATATGTATGTATTTCCTGAAAGCATACTAAGTAGGGATGATCTATCCCACAGATCCTGTTCATCCCTACCTATGTATGTATTTCCTGAAGGCATACTAATTAGGGATGAACTATCCCACAGATCCTGTTTATCCCCACCCATTCATGGATTTCCTGAAGGCATACTAATTAGGGATGAGGTATCCAACAGATACTGTTTATCCCTACCTATGTATGTATTTCCTGAAGGCATATTAATTAGTGATGAACTATCCCACCGATCCTGTTTATCCCTACCCATGTATGTATTTCCTGAAGGCATACTATTAGGGATGAGGTATCCAACAGATCCTGTTTATCCCTATCCATGTATGTATTTCCTGAAGGCATACTAATTAGGGAAGAGCTATCCCACAGATCCTGTTTATCCCTACCTATGTATGTATTTCCTGAAGGCATACTAATTAGTGATGAACTATCCCACCGATCCTGTTTATCCCTACCCATGTATGTATTTCCTGAAGGCATACTAATTAGGGATGAGCTATCCCACAGATCCTGTTTATCCCTACCTATGTATTTCCTGAAGACATACTAATTAGGGATAAGCTATCCCACAGATTCTGTTTATTCCTAGTCATGTATGTATTTACTGAAGGCATACTAATTAGTGATGAACTATCCCACCAATCCTGTTTATTCCTAGCCATGTATGTATTTCCTGAAGGCATACTAATTAGGGATGAGCTATCCCACAGATCCTGTTTATCCCCACCCATGTATGTATTTCCTGAAGGTATACTAATTAGGGATGAGCTATCCCACAGATCCTGTTTATCCCCACCCATGTATGTATTTCCTGAAGGCATACTAATTAGGGATGAGCTATCCCACAGATCCTGTTTATCCCCACCCATGTATGTATTTCCTGAAGGTATACTAATTAGGGATGAGCTATCCCACAGATCCTGTTTATCCCCACCCATGTATGTATTTCCTGAAGGCATAATAATTAGGGATGAGCTATCCCACAGATCCTGTTTATCCCCACCCATGTATGTATTTCCTGAAGGCATACTAATTAGGGATGAGCTATCCCACCAATCCTGTATATCCCCTCCCATGTATGTATTTCCTGAAGACATACTAATTAGGGATGAGCTATCCCACCGATCCTGTTTATCCCTACCCATGTATGTATTTCCTGAAGGCATACTAATTAGGGATGAGCTATCCCACCAATCCTGTATATCCCCACCCATGTATGTATTTCCTGAAGGCATACTAATTAGGGATGAGCTATCCCACCAATCCTGTATATCCCCACCCATGTATGAATTTCCTGAAGGCATACTAATTAGGGATGAGCTATCCCACCAATCCTGTATATCCCCACCCAGGTATGTATTTCCTGAAGGCATACTAATTAGGGATGAGCTATCCCACGGATCCTATATATTGGCAGTCATGTCTATTTCCGGAAGACATACTAATTATAGATGAACTATCCCACAGATCCTGTATATCGCCAGCCATGTATGTATTTCCTGAAGGCATACTAATTAGGGATGAGCTATCCCACAGGTCCTGTTTATCCCCACCTATGTATGTATTTCCTCACACTCCTGTTTACAGGACTTTTACAGACTGGCCCCCATTTTGTGGAACTCCCTGCCTCGCTCCACAAGACTCTCCCCTAGTTTTAACAGCTTCAAGCTCTCCCTATGTATTTTTGAAGAAATACCAATTAGGGATGATCTTTCCCACAGACCATGTTTATCCCTACACATGTATGTATTTCCTGAAGGCATACTAATTAGGGATGAGCTATCACACAGATCCTGTATATTGCCAGCCATGTATGTATTTCCTGAAGGCATAAAAATTAGGGATGAGCTATTCCACAGATCCTGTTTATCCCTACCCATGTATGTATTTCCTAAAGACATACTAATTAGGGATAAGCTATCCCACTGACCATGTATATCCCTACCTATGTATGTATTTCATGAAGACATACTAATTAGAGATGAGCTATCCCAAAGATCCTGTTTATCCCTACCCATGTATGTATTTCCTGAAGGCATACTAATTAGGGATGAGCTATCCCACTGATCCTGTTTATCCCTACCTATGTATGTATTTCCTGAAGGCATACTAATTAGGGATGATCTATCCCACAGATCCTGTTTATCCCTACCTATGTATGTATTTCCTGAAGACATACTAATTAGGGATGATCTATACCACAGATCCTGTTTATCCCTACCTATGTATGTATTTCCTGAAGACATACTAATTAGGGATGATCTATCCCACATATCCTGTTTATCCCTACCCATGTATGTATTTCCTGAAGGCATACTAATTATAGATGAGCTATCCCACCGATCCTGTTTATCCCTACCCATGTATGTATTTCCTGAAGGCATACTAATTATAGATGAACTATCCCACAGATCCTGTATATCGCCAGCCATGTATGTATTTCCTGAAGGCATACTAATTAGGGATGATCTATCCCACAGATCCTGTTTATCCCCACCCATGTATGTATTTCCTGAAGGCATACTAATTATAGATGAGCTATCCCACCGATCCTGTTTATCCCTACCTATGTATGTATTTCCTGAAGACATACTAATTAGGGATGAGCTATCCCACAGGTCCTGTTTATCCCCACCTATGTATGTATTTCCTGAAGACATACTAATTAGAGATGAGCTATCCCACAGATCCTGTTTATCCCCACCCATGTATGTATTTCCTGAAGGCATACTAATTAGGGATGAGCTATCCCACAGATCCTGTTTATCCCTACCCATGTATGTATTTCCTGAAGGCATACTAATTAGGGATGAGCAATCCCACAGATCCTGTTTATCCCTACCCATGTATATATTTCCTGAAGGCATACTAATTAGGGATGAGCTATCCAACAGATCCTGTTTATCCCCACCCATGTATGTATTTCCTGAAGGCATACTAATAAGTGATGAGCTATCCCACCAATCCTGTTTATCCCTACCTATGTATGTATTTCCTGAAGGCATACTAATTAGGGATGAGCTATCCCACAGATCCTGTTTATCCCTACCTATGTATGTATTTCCTGAAGGCATACTAATTAGGGATGAGCTATCCCACAGATCCTGTTTATCCCTACCCATGTATGTATTTCCTGAAGGCATACTAATTAGGGATGAGCAATCCCACAGATCCTGTTTATCCCTACCCATGTATATATTTCCTGAAGGCATACTAATTAGGGATGAGCTATCCAACAGATCCTGTTTATCCCCACCCATGTATGTATTTCCTGAAGGCATACTAATAAGTGATGAGCTATCCCACCGATCCTGTTTATCCCTACCTATGTATGTATTTCCTGAAGGCATACTAATTAGGGATGAGCTATCCCACCGATCCTGTTTATCCCTACCTATGTATGTATTTCCTGAAGGCATACTAATAAGTGATGAGCTATCCCACCGATCCTGTTTATCCCTACCCATGTATGTATTTCCTGAAGGTATACTAATTAGTGATGAGCTATCCCACAGATCCTGTTTATCCCTACCTATGTATGTATTTCCTGAAGGTATACTAATAAGTGATGAGCTATCCCACCGATCCTGTTTATCCCTACCTATGTATGTATTTCCTGAAGGCATACTAATTAGGGATGAGCTATCCCACAGATCCTGTTTATCCCTACCCATGTATGTATTTCCTGAAGGCATACTAATTAGGGATGAGCAATCCCACAGATCCTGTTTATCCCTACCCATGTATATATTTCCTGAAGGCATACTAATTAGGGATGAGCTATCCCACAGATCCTGTTTATCCCCACCCATGTATGTATTTCCTGAAGGCATACTAATAAGTGATGAGCTATCCCACCGATCCTGTTTATCCCTACCTATGTATGTATTTCCTGAAGGCATACTAATTAGGGATGAGCTATCCCACCGATCCTGTTTATCCCTACCTATGTATGTATTTCCTGAAGGCATACTAATTAGTGATGAGCTATCCCACAGATCCTGTTTATCCCTACCTATGTATGTATTTCCTGAAGGTATACTAATAAGTGATGAGCTATCCCACAGATCCTGTTTATCCCTACCTATGTATGTATTTCCTGAAGGCATACTAATAAGTGATGAGCTATCCCACCGATCCTGTTTATCCCTACCTATGTATGTATTTCCTGAAGGCATACTAATTAGGGATGAGCTATCCCACTGATCCTGTTTATCCCTACCCATGTATGTATTTCCTAAAGACATACTAATTAGGGATGAGCTATCCCACTGATCCTGTTTATCCCTACCTATGTATGTATTTCCTAAAGACATACTAATTAGGGATGAGCTATCTCACAGATCCTGTTTATCCCTACCCATGTATGTATTTCCTGAAGGTATACTAATTAGGGATGAGCTACCTCACAGAGCTTCTGAAATCCTATTGGCTGTTTAAATCAGTCAATAAGATTTCAGTAGCTCTCATCCTATTGGCTGATTTCAAAATGTCAGCCAATAGGAATGCAAGGTACCCCAACATAAATGGTGTACCTTGCCTTCAATCTTCAGCGGACGATAGCATGAAGTGGAGCCTCCACGTCACCTAGGACCGCCACTGCTGAGGACCACCACTCCGGATCCGCACATCAGGGAAGACCTCTCCACACCTCAGCTGCACGCCGCCTTCACTCTGGATGAAGATAGAAGATGATGGAGCCATCTGGAAGAAGACCTTCACCGCCGGACTTCAGCAACTGTGATTACGTATTTCGGGGGTTAGACTTAGGGGGTTTTTTTTGTTTGTTTTTTACGATTAGGACTTTTTATTTTAATGGGCAGCAAAAGAGCTGATTGCCCTTTTAAGGGCAATGCCCATACAAATGCCCCTTTAGGGGCAATGGGTAGCCTTGTATTTTTAAACTTAGTTTTTTTTATTTTGGGAGGTTGGTTCGGTGGGGAGTTTTACTGTTCGGGGGTAACTGGTAATTTTTTTAGGTAAAAGAGTTGTTTAAAGGGACATTAAACCAAAATTTTTTCTTTCATGATTCAGATAGAGCAGCAATTTTAAGCAACTTTCTAATTTACTCCTATTATCAATTTTTGTTTGTTCTCTTGATATCTTTATTTAAAAAGCAGGAATGTGATGCATAGGAGCCGGCCCATTTTTGGTTGAGAACCTGGGTTATGCTTGCTTATTGGTGGGAAAATGTAAGACTGTAATAAGCAAGCGCTATCCATGGCGCTGAACCTAAAATGGGCTGGCTTCTAAGCTTTACATTCCTGCTTTTTTTTAAAAGATAGCAAGAGAATGAAGAAAAATTGATAATAGGAGTCAATTAGAAAGTTGCTTAAAATTTCATGCTCAATCTGAACTCATGAAAGAAAAAAATGCGGGTTCAGTGTCCCTTTAACCTACAAAAGGCCCTTTTAAAGGCTATTGGTAGTTTAGTGTTAGTGGGGGGGGGTTAGATTAGGGCTTTTTTATTTTAATGGACAGCAAAAGCTGATTGCCCTTTTAAGGGCAATGCCCATACAAATGCTCCTTTAGGGGAAATGAGTAGCTTAGGTTTTTGTAGTGTTAGTTTTTTTTATTTTGGGGCGTTTCGTTGTTTTACTGTTAGCGGGGAGTTAGTATTTTTTTATTTAGAAAAGCGGTTTAACTTAGGGCAATGCCCTACAAAAGGCCCTTTTAAGGGGGTGTTTTTATTTGGGGGGGCTTTTTATTTTCATAGGGGTTATAGATTAGGTTTGATTTTTAGACTTTTTTATTTTTTGTAATTTAATCTTAGGTTTGATTTTTAAATAAATGTTAGGATTTTTTATTTTTATTGTAACTTAGTATTTTTTTATTTTATGTAATTGGGGTTAATTTAGGGGGTGAAAGGTTAGAGGGCTTTGTAATTAAATTATTATTTGCGTAGTGGGGGTTGGCGGTTTAGGAGTTGATAGGTTAATTAGGTTTATTGCGATGTGGGGGGTTGGCGTTTAGGAGTTAATAGGTTAACTAGGTTTATCGCGATGTGGGGGGTTGGCGTTTAGCAGTTAATAGGTTAATTAGGTTTATTGCGATGTGGGGGGTTGGCGTTTAGGAGTTAATAGGTTAATTAGGTTTATTGCGATGTGGGGGGTTGGCATTTAGGAGTTAATAGGTTAACTAGGTTTATTGCGATGTGGGGGGTTGGCATTTAGGAGTTAATAGGTTAACTAGGTTTATTGCGATGTGGGGGGTTAGTGGTTTAGGGGTTGATATTTTAATGCTATTTGTGTTGTTGAATTTGTGGATTAGGGGTAAATTACTTCATTATTTTGTGATGTTAGGTGTTTCTTTTGTTAATACATGCAGGTGGGTATGTTTTTTATTATTTTGTGCGGGCGGTTGCGTGGTTATTTGTTAATATTTTGTGCGGGCGGTTGCGTGGTTATTTGTTAATATTTTGTTTTTTGTTATTTTGTGCGGGCGGTTGCGTGGTTATTTGTTAATATTTTGTTTTTTGTTATTTTGTGCGGGCGGTTGCGTGGTTATTTGTTAATATTTTGTGCGGGCGGTTGCGTGTTTCATTTTCTTAATGCTTCGTTTACCTATGCTACATCCAGGTGGATTCTTTTGGCAAAAGAAAAATGACTGCGTGCGCAGCCAACATTCCTCTTTGGACGGCGACGGACGTGTTACAAACATGATTATAGTATAGATTTTGTTTGCCTTAGTATTACCTATCTTATAGCCAGATTACGAGTTTTGCGTTATTTCCACCACTTACCTTTAATAGCGCTGCTATTACAGGATTGCAGCAAAAGGCGTTTGTGGGCAATATGGCAGCGTTGAGCTCCATAATGCACACAAATACCAGCGCTGCTTTGAGCTGCTTTTACGTGCTCGATTTCCCCCTAGACTTCAATGGGGAGAGCCAGCAAAAAAAAGCCTAACACCTACAATAACGTGTAAAGCTCCGTAACGCAGCCCTATTAAAGTCTATGGGGGAAAAAAAAGTATCTTTAAACCTAACACCCTAACATAATCCCGAGTCTATGAAACTAGAAATTGTGGATAAAAGTAACCCACAAAAAAGTATGCATATAGCACTCTGGGCCTCGATCCGATAAAAATCGTCGCCCACAAAAGCCGGCGACGCCAAATTTTGCACTGGTTTGGTATCACATATATGGTGTAACATAGAAGTTACGCTCGTATATTTCTGCCTTCGGTCGTAGTTTTTTGGCCCATATACAGGTATACCAAACCAGCGCAGTTTGGTATCCAATATACAGCGTAAGGACTTTCATGGCGAAAATTGAGAAATCTTACTCCATTTTCACCTTGTCACAAATTGCAGGTGTAGTAAGCCTTAAGCTGTGTATTGGCGCCCAGTAACTCGCTAAACTACCTGCAAAATAAAACCTAACACCTAACGCATGCGCAATGTCTATCTACCTGTCAACCGCGATCCCCCGCCGCAATCCCTAATAAAGTATTTAACCCCTAAACCGCCGCTCCCGGACCCCGCCGCCACCTACATTAACTACCCCCTAATGTGAGCTCTTTACACCGCCGCCACCTACATTACCTACCCCCTAATGTCAGCCCCTTACACCGCCGCCACCTACATTACCTACCCCCTAATGTGAGCTCCTTACACCGCCGCCACCTACATTACCTACCCCCTAATGTGAGCCCCTTACTCCGCCGCCACCTACATTACCTACCCCCTAATGTGAGCCCCTTACACCGCCGCCACCTACATTACCTACCCCCTAATGTGAGCCCCTTACACCGCCGCCACCTACATTACCTACCCCCTAATGTCAGCTCCTACCCTGCCGCCAGCTATATTAAATACATTAACCCCTAATCTAATCCCCCTACACCGCCGCCACCTATATTAACTATATTAACCCTAATTATATTATGGTTAATATAGTTAATATAGTTATTATATTATATATATTAACTATATTAACCCTAATTATATTAGGGTTAATATAGTTATTATATTATATATATATATATATATATATATATATATATATATATATATATATATATATATATTAACTATATTAACCCTATCTAACTCTAACACCCCTAACTTAATTATTATTAAAATACATCTAAATAATATTAATAAAATTAACTAAATTATTCCTATTTAAATCTAAATACTTACCTATAAAATAAACCCTAAGATAGCTACAATATAATTAATAATTACATTGTAGCTATTTTACGGTTTATACTTATTTTACAGGTAACTTGGTATTTATTTTAACTAGGTACAATAGCTATTAAATAGTTAATAACTATTTAATAGCTACCTAGTTAAAAAAATTACCAATTTACCTGTAAATAAATCCTAACCTAAGTTACAAATACACCTACACTATCAATAAATTAAATAAACTACAAATATCTAAACTAAAATACAATTAAATACACTAAACTAAATTACAAAAACAAACAAACACTAAATTACAAAAAATAAAAATAGATTGCAAGTATTTTAAGCTACTTACACCTAATCTAAGCCCCATAATAAAATAATAAAGCCCCCCAAAATAAAAAAATGCCCTACCCTATTCTAAAGTAAAAAGTAACCAGCTCTTTTACCAGCCCTTAAAAGGGTTTTTTGCCGGGCATTGCCCCAAAGTAATCAGCTCTTTTGCCTGTAAAACCCCCCCACAATACCTCCCCTCAACATTACAACCCACCACCCACATACCCCTACTCTAAACCCACCCAAACCCCCCTTAAAAAAAACCTAACACTAACCCCCTGAAGATCTCCCTACCTTGAGTCGTCTTCACCCAGCCGGGTCGAACTCTTCATCCAGATGTGGTCCTCCATCCCGGCGATGTCTTCATCCAAGCGGCAAAGAAGAGGTCCCCTATCAGGGCGAAGTCTTCCTCCAAGCGGCATCTTCAATCTTCTTTCTTCTGGCTTCTTCCGACCTCCGATGCGGAACATCCAGCTGGCCCGATGACTGAACGACGAATGAAGTTTCCTTTAAATGACGTCATCCAAGATGGCGTCTCTCGAATTCCGATTGGCTGATAGGATTCTATCAGCCAATCGGAATTAAGGTAAGAAAATCTGATTGGCTGATTCAATCAGCCAATCAGATTCAAGTTCAATCCGATTGGCTGATCCAATCAGCCAATCAGATTGAGCTTGCATTCTATTGGCTGAATATAGGTGGCAGCGGTGTAGGGGGATTAGATTAGGGGTTAATGTATTTAATATAGCTGGCGGCAGTGTAGGGGGATTAAATTAGGGGTTAATAATTTTAATATAGCTGGCGGCAAGGTAGGGGGATTAGATTAGGGGTTAATAATTTTAATATAGCTGGCGGCGGGGTAGGAGCTCACATTAGGGGGTAGGTAATGTAGGTGGCGGCGGTGTAAGGAGCTCACATTAGGGGGTAGGTAATGTAGGTGGCGGCAGTGTAAGGAGCTCACATTAGGGGGTAGGTAATGGAGGTGGCGGCGGTGTAAGAAGCTCACATTAGGGGGTAGGTAATGTAGGTGGTGGCGGAGTAAGGGGCTCACATTAGGGGGTAGGTAATGTAGGTGGCGGCGGAGTAAGGGGCTCACATTAGGGGGTAGGTAATGTAGGTAGCGGCGGAGTAAGGGGCTCACATTAGGGGGTAGGTAATGTAGGTGGCGGCGGTGTAAATGGCTCACATTAGGGGGTAGGTAATGTAGGTGGCGGCGGAGTAAGGGGCTCACATTAGGGGGTAGTTAATGTAGGTGGCGGCGGGGTCCAGGAGTGGCGGTTTAGATGTTAATAACTTTATTAGGAGCGGCGGGGTCCGGGAGTGGCGGTTAAAGGGTTAATACATTTATTATTAGGAGAGTAAGGGGGGATAGCGGATAGAGGGGTATATGTGTCGGGCTATGTTTGGGAGGCGTGTTAGACAGTACGGGAGATTTAATACTTTAGTCAGTTTTTGTAGGCGCCGGCAGTTTCTAAAGTGCCGTAAGTAACTGGCGACTCCAGAAATTTGTACTAATGCAGATTTCTGGACATCGCTAGTTTATCCGACTTACGGCACTTTAGCAATTGCTGGCGGGGAATATTGGATAGCTCAAGTTGCGAGCTGAAACTACGGGCGGCAGGGGGTTCCCTCGCTTGCGCCGCAAACTACGCCGTATATCGGATCGCGCCCTTGATTCCCAGACTCAGAAATTTTGCAGTATTCCGTTGGTTAAAACATAACTTTTAATTTTTTCGATTAAAACTTACATACTACAACAAAACATCCATTCATTTTAAAATATCTAAACTCTGTTGGTCATGAAATCAAGATTCAAGAAGAGGGAGTCGGTCCAATAAAAGTGGCCTTATCCACAATTGATATCTCCACTTCTTCTATAATCAAATATATAAATTAACACTTATGTTGGCTTAAAGTATCTACATGTATAACTTCTGAATTATCTCAGATATTCATGTCTGTTCATATCCGCTCTGTCACCTCAGGACATAATATAAATGTATCCTAAATGTGTAAGATTAGACTTTCAATACGTTTGAATTCTGGTCAAATACCATATGTTAAGAAAGTCCCATATATATAACACACTCTTGGGATATGACACAAGTGTGGGAGAAAAAGGAGAGAGTGGGGGGGTCATAGATAAATGAGCAACTGGGTGTATACTATATCTAAGTGTTATTCAAAATATAGGGAACGTAAATGGGTGATGTCTAGGTATGAAATACTAGGCAAAACCAGTCATCAATTAGTGTGTTAACCCCCAATTGGGTTTTCTTATACTGACTTAATAGTAATTATAGACGACTGCTAGATTATAATCCAGTATATATGAGTGTACTAAATACGGTCTGTGATCTATGTATATAGACCTACTGATACTGTTGCATCTTAGTAGGATGAGAGTGGCTGTGCTCAGACCATTTAAACCTGATCTTCAACAGATTTAAATACGGTGGTTTCCCTGTATTTATGCTCATACACTTGGATCAATTAAATTCATCCTATGTTGTCATAGGTAACCTAGTATTGGTTAAACAAGTTAATCACTTGTATTCACTTTGATCCTAGGTGTATGTTTGATTATGTTATGCTTAGACACGTGTTGTTGTTCACACTGTTTACCATAAATTCAGCCTTAGCAGTCCATATGCGTTACTATTGCCTGTCAGGTCTTTTAGTTCGGCAAGTATTAGTATATCTCTCACGTTTATGACCAATTGCGGTCTGAGATTATTAATTCTCACTCAGTTACTATCAGAATATTGGACTGCAACTTCCTATTGCGTTACCAGCTATATATGTGAATCCGTTCTAAATGTTCTCGTATTACTATAAGGTTATTGCTGTGCCCTTTGATACATCACAGCTCAATAAGTACTGATTCTGTTATGGCAAGTACGTTATATTAGTAAACCAGTTTAATATTTGCTCATAATACTGTATCGCTATTACTGTGCCTATTGCTCAGGTCACCTAGTATAGATACAATTGTAACAATTACGCTATACACAGTAACAACATATGTGCAATAACACTCCTGTTAGCTATACACCCCCCGACTCTCTCGGTTAGGTGGCCGTGAGCATTACTGAATTGTCATATTGGTTAGTTACACTATAAGCTTGCTGTGCGGTTTATCCTGTGCCCTTTATTAAATCGCAAGTCCATAATCACTAATTCAGTTGTGGCAATTTCATGGTATATAAACTGGTTTAGTATTGGCTCATAATAATGTATCGCTATTGCTGCGCCTGTGCTAAATCTCAGGTCACCTCGTTTAGATACAATGGTAGCAATTGCGATATACAAAGTAGCAACTTGTTTACACTATCGCTCCTATTGGCTGAACACCCCCCGATTCTCCCAATCCAATGGCTGTGAACACGGCTAAATAATCATGTAGACACTATAAGCTTTTTATAACAACAGAGTTCAAGCTAAAAAGCGTCCATACTGCTGACGCGTTTTGGCCGTGAGGTCTTTATCAAATGCAGCGAGCCGCCGGAATTCTTTCTATTTACAGCTTCGTTGTACCGGAAGTCCCGCATTTTCTTAATTTTCATCGGAATCGTCCATGTCACTCATTGTGACGTCACTTTTAAGTAGGTATATACCTAATTCTCATAAATTCGTACATATCAATTAGTTTATTCACTTCTTTTTCGTCATTACGTTGGTTCATCACGTTAATTGTATCTCTATCATTTGTATTGGTCCTAAATTAGAATCCTGATAATGACACATTATGTAAATGTATTGTTTTTATACAGCTTTTTGTTTCAAAATTATTAATATTTATATTAGGGGGTCCGTGAATGAATTTGTGTCCTCGACCTCTTACTTAGTTGTTTTATTATTAATTGGTATATTCACTGTTTTTTAATAAAAGAAAGAAACAGGGGAATTACTCATATTGTCTAGGTCTTTGTGGCTCTTAGAGTAATTATCTTGCTTAGTATTTGAATCTCTATATCTCTCCATCATATTTCCCAGGAGTTAACTCTTTCTAGCAAAATTATTTATTATTTTATATAGAGTTCTTGTCAATTTTTATTCCTTTAAAATCCTTACCTATTAATGTAAATTATGTATCTCTTGTCTCTTTGATGTACTGAAATTTTTAAAGTATTTATAACAATTTATAGATTCTCATGTATATGTATGTATTACTTTCCTAGTGGGTTTGTACTATATATTTTCCTGTTTAAGGGTCTTATAACGTTCTATAAAATAACCCTGAGTCTAAACACCCCTAATCTGCTGCCCCTAACATCGCCGCCACCTACATTGCAGTTATTAACCCCTAATCTGCCGCCACCTACATTACAGTTATTAACCCCTAATCTGCCACCCCCAATGTTGCTGTTACCCATCTACACTCATTAACCCCTAATCTGCTGCCCCAGTGTCGTCTCCACCTACCTACACTTATTAATCCCTAATCTGCCGCCCCCAACGTCGCTGCCGCCACTATACTAAAGATATTAACCCCTAAACCTCTGGCCTCCCACATCACTAACACTAAATAAATATATGAACGCCTAAACCTAAGTATAACCCTAACCCTACTAACACCCCTAACTTTAATATACTTAAAATAAATCTAAATAAAACTTACTATTATTACCTAAATAATTCCTATTTAATACGAAATACTTACCTGTAAAATAAACCCTAAGCTAGCTACAATATAACTAATAGTTACATTGTATGTAGCTTAGGGTTTATTTTTATTTTACAGCCAAGTTTGTATTTATTTTAACTAGGTAGACTAGTTAGTAAATAGTTATTAACTATTTGCTAGCTACATAGTTAAAATAAATACAAACTTACCTGTAAAATAAAACCTAACCTGTCTTACACTAAAACCTAACATTACACTAAAATTAAATAAATTAAAATGAAAAAAATACATTTATCTAAATTACAAAAAATAATAAACACTATTACAAAAAAAAAGAAATGATCAAATATTTAAACTAATTACACCTAATCTAAGAGCCCTTTCAAAATAAAAAGCCCCCCACAAAATAAAAAAACCCTAGCCTAAACTAAACTGCCAATGGCCCTTAAAATGGCATTTTGCGGGGCATTGCCACAAAGAAATCAGCTCTTTTACCTGTAAAAAAAAAAATACAAACACCCCCCAACAGTAAAACCCACCACCCACACAACCAACGCCCCAAATAAAAACCCACCTAAAAAACCTAAGCTCCCCATGGCCCTGAAAAGGCCAGACCTCGCTGAATACGGAGAGCAATACGCTCGCCGTATTCAGCATTGCACCAGCAGCTCACAAGAGCTGCTGGTGCAACGCCGCCCCCTGCAGACCCACGGCCGACAGCAGGGGTGTCAATCAACCCGATCGTACTCGATTGGGTTGATTTCCGGCGATGTCTCTCTGCCTGCTCAGAGCAGACGGACAGGTTATGGAGCAGCGGTCTTTGTGACCTCTGCTTCATAACTGCTGTTTCTGGTGATCCTGCAGACTCGCCAGAAACAGGGGCCATCAAGCTCCATACAGACCTTGATAAATAGAGCCCAAGGTCTTTACATATGCAAAGCACTTCACCCTTTACAAGAAAGATCTCAGGATATAAACAGGACAGCTGAGAGGGATGGGGGCAGTTGGGGTGGAAGGCTGGTAGGTATACACACACTGACACTCTACACACACATGCATTCACATACACAAACACACACATGCATTCACATACACAAACACACATGCATTCACACAAACACACACATGCATTCACATACACAAACACACAAATGCATTCACATACACAAACACACATGCATTCACATACACAAACACACACATGCATTCACATACACAAACACACATGCATTCACATACACAAACACACACATGCATTCACATACACAAACACACAAATGCATTCACATACACAAACACACATGCATTCACATACACAAACACACACATGCATTCACATACACAAACACACATGCATTCACATACACAAACACACACATGCATTCACATACACAAACACACATGCATTCACATACACAAACACACACATGCATTCACATACACAAACACACAAATGCATTCACATACACAAACACACACATGCATTCACATACACAAACACACATGCATTCACACAAACACACACATGCATTCACACAAACACACACATGCATTCACATACACAAACACACACATGCATTCACATACACAAACACACACATGCATTCACATACACAAACACACATGCATTCACATACACAAACACACACATGCATTCACATACACAAACACACACATGCATTCACATACACAAACACACATGCATTCACATACACAAACACACACATGCATTCAC
Source organism: Bombina bombina (assembly GCF_027579735.1). Lineage (NCBI taxonomy): Eukaryota > Metazoa > Chordata > Amphibia > Anura > Bombinatoridae > Bombina > Bombina bombina. The sequence goes on along the minus strand of NC_069501.1, from coordinate 1,280,801,105 downwards.
ATACACAAACACACACATGCATTCACATACACAAACACACATGCATTCACATACACAAACACACACATGCATTCACATACACAAACACACACATGCATTCACATACACAAACACACATGCATTCACATACACAAACACACACATGCATTCACATACACAAACACACACATGCATTCACATACACAAACACACATGCATTCACATACACAAACACACGCATGCATTCACATACACAAACACACACATGCATTCACATACACAAACACACATGCATTCACATACACAAACACACACATGCATTCACATACACAAACACACATGCATTCACACAAACACACACATGCATTCACATACACAAACACACACATGCATTCACACAAACACACACATGCATTCACACAAACACACACATGCATTCACATACACAAACACACACATGCATTCACATACACAAACACACACATGCAGTTGCACAGTCATTCTAGATAGGAAGAAAGGGTTTTGGTAAGCACACACACACACAGAGACACACACCCTGTAATAACTGTTAGATAGGATACATTGTGTGTTTGGGGGTATGACTGAAAACCTCTTTAGATAAGGTGTTATGGGACCATTTATTCACAAAATTACACCAAAAAAGAAGTTATTTATCAAATTCACTTTTTTGGGGGGTGGGGGGCCCTTCTTAGATTCTTGCACCTAGGCTCTGTGGTTTCTAGTTACGCCTCTGGTCTCAACTAGGGCAGGCTAAATAATAGCTGCTAATGAATCGTCTCACCTGTGTGCAGCATGAGCTGGGCACTGAGGAGACCTGTGATGTTGCGGGGTACTCGGCTGTGTCTCAGACAGTGCCACTGGGTTTCCTTTAGATAACTTTTTTTTTTTTTTTTTAAATAATTTTTATTGTTTTAAAAGATAAATGAACATAAGAGCATCAAAAGCATGTACATACATATCAATAGTACATGCAACAGAAATAACAGGATTAACCAGAGGTAGTATTATATAAAACAATCACATAAAATAAGGAGCACAAGAGAGAGAATGCTGGATGTTTAAGTCCATGTTCGGTGTCTGTTGGTCAATGATCTTATTCCCACCTCTCCATGGGTGGGTGCAAAAGTCCATTTGTTGTGGAAAAAAGACCCATATTATTAATAACCCATATAAGTCAGCAAACTCCTTAGTGTATAGAGGTTTCATCATCATAAATGTTCATACCAAAATTATAGCTTAAACATAGAATATGACAATCAGAAATGTTAACCAGATTATACATAGAAAAAAGAAAAAAAAAAAAAAAAAAAAGAAACTGTGTCAAGCTATCCAAAAAGGAGAAAGGAAAAAAAAAAAAAAAAAAAAAAAAAAAGGAGGGGGGTATACACCGACAAGGGATAGGAGCGGGGGAGATTGGGAGGGTTCAGATAAGGGGAAGAAAGGGGGAATGGGCAGGAGGACATTAGTAGCACCGGTTACAGCTAACCCGAGGGACCTAAAGTCCCCAAAGTGTTTGTAGGAGGAATTACTTTGGGCGAAGTGCCCAAATTTGGGACTGAAGGTCTGTGGACCCGTGGACATGGGAGACATAGGACTCCATTCTTTTAACAAAGTCCAGTATGTCCATCACTTGTTCCCACGAAGGGACAGTGCGTTGCAGCCACATGCGCGCTACAGCTAATTTAACAGCTAGAAATAGGTAAATACAGAATAGTTTCTGAGGTAGAGTCAATTTCCTAGGCAAGATGTGGAACAGGCATGAACTAGGGGACAGAGGTAAGTGGATATTCCCTGAAGAGCAGTATCGGATTGATTTTTGCCAGAGCGGTTGAATCTGACTGCAAGACCACCAAATATGTTGGGGCGTTCCCAACTCCTCGCAGCCCCTCCAACATTTGGGTGAATTGGTTGCCGAGATTTTAAACAAACGGATAGGAGTCATATGCCATTGTAGCATAACCTTGAGAAATAACTCGTACAGGGTTATGCAGTGTATAGCTTTCTTGGTGAATTGGACAGCCATCCGCCATTGTTGTGGTTCGTTTGAAACCATCAGGGAAGATTCCCATCACCGTACTGGAGGGGATTTATAGAAAACTGGAGGCTTCATGAGCGTAAGATACGAGATGGACAGAAGTTTACCGGGGGATGTCATAGAGTCCCAGCGAACTTCCCAAGCGGTTTTAGGCCTTAGTGGGCCCGCAACAAAGCCCCACGAGAGGAGAAGGCTACGTAGTCTCCAGAATTCAAAGTGCAATCGAGGAGGCGGATTAAACTTCCGTAGAAAGTCCTGGTAGTTTAGTAGCTTATCCCCTGCATAGAAATCTGCTATTCTAGTCAACCCCAAAGCGAACCATAAGTTGGGGTGGGAGTCTGGGAGTGACAGTAGCAGCCCCCTAAGGGAATGCGATGGCGAGGGATGCGGCGCTACGGTCGAAAGGTTGCGAACCTTATCCCAAAACTGTAAATTTGATTTGACAATAGGATTAGTCAAAAGGGCTGGCGTCCTAGAGTGTTTAGGGATCCACACTAGATCTTGTAGAGTGAATCCAGCCGGGAGGGATGCTTGTTCAATCTCTGCCCATCGACTCTCCAACGGTAGCTTCCATTGGGTTACATGAGAAAGTCTGGCAGCCTCATGGTATTTTAGGATATTGGGGGCAGCCGCCCCACCAGCCAGAAGAGGTTGTTGTAGAATATTAGTGGCAAGTCTCGGAACCTTATTGCGCCAAATAAATTTGTTACATAGTTGTTGGAATTTGTAAATTGTAGATCTAGGAATCGGGATGGGTAGGGAGCGGAATAGGTAGGTAAGCTTTGGTAGGAGGCTCATTTTGAAGGCCGCGATTCGACCCAGCCATGACAGTGACGGGACATTCCAAGTGTCGGTCGATTTTTCAATAGTTGACAATAAGGGATTGAAATTCAATTCTATCATCTTCGGAATACTATGTGAGAGATAAACCCCGAGATGTTTGATATGAGTCGTAGACCACACGAACTTATAAGTGCGTTTCAGTTCATTAAGAGTCCCGTCTGAAATGTTAATAGCATACGCCTCAGTCTTGAGGACATTTAGCTTGTAGTAACTGACTAAGGAGAATTTATTCAGTAGGGAAAATAGATGGGGAAGAGAAGTAATAGGATCCGACACAAGCACTGTTAGATCGTCTGCAAACAAAGCAGTCTTCTGCTCCGTGTGATGGATACATACCCCTCGGATTAAGGGGCATGACCGGATGGCCTCGGCTAAGGGTTCCATCATGAGGGCAAAAATAAGTGGGGACATTGGACATCCTTGTCTCGTGCCGTTCGTTATTGAGAAAGTTCTGGAGCAAAACCCCAGACCCCTGACTACTGCCGACGGGGTAGAGTAAAGAGCCGCGATTGCCGTGATGAAGGGCTCCGGGAGACCAAAGCGCCGCAGCACAGCAAACATATATTTCCAGTTCACCCTGTCGAAGGCCTTCTCAGCGTCCAACGACAGGGTGACACAGGGCAAGTGGGAACCATGAGCTTCAAGGTAGACATTCAGGAGACGTCTTGTATTGTCTGGGCCTTGCCGATGTAGGACAAAGCCCACCTGATCTGGTCTGACCAGCGCTGGTAGTAAAGAATTGAGGCGCGAGGCTAAAATCTTAGCGTACAACTTAACGTCTAGGTTCAACAGTGAAATCGGCCTATAGCTGCCACAAAGGGTCAAGTCCTTTCCCTGCTTCGGGAGAGTAATGATAGTGGCCTGTAAAAATTCGGCCGAAAAGGTGCCCCGTTCACTTGCTAGCGTAAAGAAACGTCCTAGAATGGGAAGTAGTTGGGATTGAAACTTTTTATAAAATAGATCAGAGAAGCCGTCTGGTCCTGGTGATTTAAAGGCCTTAAGAGATTTGATAGCTTTTTTAATTTCTATTAGTGAAATGGGATTCTGCAAAGAGTCAATGCAGTCTTGTGGGGCCGAAGGGAGATTCAGCGAGGCTAAAAATGTCTCAATATTCTCAGATGTTGGAGGGCTAATTGAGCCGTCCTGTTGTAGATTATAGAGGGCGGCATAGTAATCTGCAAAAGCATTGCCAATATCTGTGGGTTTTATAACACATCGTCCATCTATCTTCAGCATGGGGATGCGTGCTGCCGCCGTTTTCTGGCGTAACCTATTGGCCAATAATCTATCAGCTTTATTACCCTTATGGTAGTATATTTCTTTAAGCCGTAGAAGTCTCACGGCTGTCCTTTCGGACTCCAACTGTACTATACGGGCCTTAAGATCCACTAGTTGCTTGGACAGTGTATCTGTGGGGTTCATTTTATGTTCCCCAGAAATCTTTCGGAGGCTCATAGTAAGTTGTGCAAGGGTTTCTCCTTTGCGTTTTTTCTCGGCTGCTGCTATTTTTATAAACGACCCTCGGATATATGCTTTCAGTGCAGCCCATAAAGTGAAGTCGTCAACTTCACCATTGTCATTAGAAGCTAGAAACTCGGTAATGTCTTCAGCAATGGAGGCCTCCGTTCCAGGATTGGAAAACAAGTGAGGATGCAAGCGCCATGTTGACGTTCGTTGAAGTTCTATGGAGGATCGTAAATTAATATATACAGGATCATGGTCGGACCATGGGCATTGAGGAATCCAAGTACGAGTCACACCATCCAGAAGACCCGGGTCACAGAAGAAGAAATCTAACCGCGAATATGAGCGATGTACTGGAGAGAAATAAGTATAATCCCGAGCAGTCGAGTTAAGAGCGCGCCAGATGTCAAATAGGTTGAAGCGGTAGATTAAGTGTCGAAATTGGTGCGATAATTCAGCCATTGGCTTAGGGAATTTGCGTGGGGTGTCCGATCGTCTATCCAGATTGGGGTCCCATATAAGATTGAAATCCCCGGCGAGAAGCAAAAGGCCCTGACGCAGAGTCTCCAGTTTCTGGAGAAACTTGCGTAGAGACCGAATGTGTTGCTTATTAGGTCCATAATAAGAGGCTAGCGTATACAGTGCACCGTCCAGTTTACAGACTAGAATCAGGTATCGTCCCTGAGGGTCAGAGTCGACAAAAATTTTCTCGTAAGAGACATCTTTATGTATGAGGATAGCCGTTCCTCTTGATTTTTGAGAGAAACTGGCAGTTTCAACTATCGGATACAATTTAGACTGGATGGGTGTCTTTGTACCTTTTACCCAGTGGGTCTCTTGAAGGAAAACCAGGTGGGCCCGAGCCTTGGCTAAGGATCTAAGGCAGAGACTGCGTTTAGTCGGAGAGTTGAGTCCTCTCACATTGTGAGTGACACAGCAGTATGGCATAGTTACAGATGTGCATCCTCTCGTTATAGACTGGGGTCGGGTGGATTGTCAGGACAGTGGTGGGTAGTTGGGGAAGGGACAAAAAGGGCGGAGGACACGAGAGGAAAAGGGGAGGAAAAGAAGAGAAGGGAAAAAAGGAAAAAAAAAAAAAAAAAAGGAAGGATTGCTTAGGATAAATACAATTCAACACAGTCTCATGAATAAAAGAAAATAATACTGGTACAAACAATATTCAAGTTAAAACGTACAAACAGTCAAATAAGAGTACAAGGTGCGGTATATAAACAAGGTAAACCGCGTATGCAGTCTCTAGAATACGTTTCCAGAGTACTTTAAGTGGGGGGAGTGGTAGCCAGTGCCAGCTGGCAATTTAGTTATTAAATCTGCATCATTGAGAGAGCTTGACAGGGGAAAGAAAGAGTAAAGTGCGAATGGAAGAGAAGAGGGAGGGATAAGTACACACACAGGCCCCGGATCCAGGGGGGGAAAGATTGACAGAGTGGGTAGAAAAGAAAAGAGAGGGTCAAGATGGGATAAAGGGAGAAGAAAAAGAAAAAAAAAAAAAAAAAAAAAAAAGGGGGGAAGAGGCGAGGGGGAGAGTGGGGGGAAATAGCATCAATTTCGGACCAAATCTATTAATGCAATAATAGTGAATGTTAAACATCAACACAGCAGTGAGAATCTAAAGCAAAAGGGTAAACCAGTAAACCAGCCCCCTGTTCAGCACCCCACCTCCGCATCCCGAAAATCGCAGGTAGTTCGTCAACCCATCTAGTAGAAGATGGGATTGATAGTATGCTAATGGTGGAGGAAGCGTGCAGCACAGGAGGGCCCAGGTATTACAAAATATATCAGCCAAAATGTGGCTCCACATAACCATACAACATATGAAGGGTAGTACAATGTAAGAAAACATCAACAGTATTGGTATATTAGGCCATCAGCTGGCGGAGTGTATCCACCCCGCCAACCAAGTAAACTTTTGTAGTACCCAACAATAAAATAACCGCTATGGTAAAAACAACATATAATCTGTACATTGCAGTAAGTTCACGGCATCTTCAAGCACTATCAATTAAATACTAGAGAACTATTATGCCAGTTGGAAAGCACGATACTTCTCGGTGTTGCGGGCGGCAGACAATGCCCGAACCCATTGCAAGATAGATGAGGGAGGATGTCACCGAAAGAGGTACCGTGAAGCACAAGTGGCATATACAACACAGCATACATCATCTGTAATTTAGGTGGATTAGAAAGTAAATGACAAGTCTGAGAGAACAATGCATATGAAAGCGAGGTCACCACAAAATGGTGCATCCAGTGTTGCATCTCCATTATGTGGCCATCTCACGCTCTAGATAAACAAAGCATACTAACAATAAGAGAGTAGAATATGCTCTTAAAAGCTCAGGTGTTTCCCGGGCCCCCATAGTAAATAGGAAAAGTTATCCCCAGTAGAAGGTGAGACTTGGAGAGAAGAGAGAAGAAAAGGAGAAGGAAAAGAGAGAGGAAAAAGAGAAGAAAAAAAAAAAAAAAAAAAAATGGAAAAAAGAAGGAAAGAAAGAACAAAAAGATAGTGAGTAGTATAGAGAGTAGACACATATACACTTTAAAATAAAATACTTTGCATATATCAAACCTAAAGAGGAGGGAAAAAAGAAGAGAAAACATTGAGCAATGGAAAGTCACTTATAAATTATATTGACAGATGGTTAGTGAGCAGTGGGGAGGTGGAGATGCTCCACCACCCCTATACCTCATGTGCAGTCATCGTCATCTGCTCGTGCCTGAGTAGTTGTAGCTAAGTCACTGGATGGTCTTTGGGGTAAAGGACCCCATTGTGGGACCATAGGGTTCAAAGAGCTTTGTAGTGGAGAGTCAGGTGAAGATGAAGATGTGGCACTCCATTTTTGCAGAAGGTTGTGACTTTGTTCAAGAGTGGTAACAATATACTGCTGGTTGTCCTTGAGAACAAAAAGTCTGGTCGGATGACCCCATCTGTACTTTATGTTGTTTGTCCTAAGAAACCTGGTGAAACTTCCAAAAGACTTTCGCTGCTGGAGGGTGTGGTGAGAGAGATCGGCAAAGATGTTAATGTCCTGAAATTGTTCAGGCAAGGTGGGTTTAGACATAGAGGCTCTTACTAACCTCTCTTTGTATGTGTAGAAGTGTAGCCGAACAATGACATCTCTTGGTTTATCAGTTGCTAGGCTTCTAGGGCGTAGAGCCCTGTGTGCCCTATCAATGAGTCCCTCATTTGGATTTGCCGGTGGTGCCAGATGTTTGAAAAATTCAGAAAGGTGGGTGACCAAGTCACTAGAGGATATGCTTTCAGGGATCCCCCTGAGGCGTAGATTATTCCGGCGGGATCGGTCTTCAGCATCCGCCACTTTGTTTTCTAGCATAATAAGCTGTTCCGCCAAACTCTGGGCATATGCTAGGACATTACCCTGTTCAACTATCATGTCTTCCTGCTTCCTCTCAATTGTGTCCACTCTTTCAGAAGTAGATGTCAAATCTCGCCGCATCTCAGCCAGCGAGGCAGTTATTTGGGACTGAAAAGAGGAGTGATGTGCCTCAAGCAAAGTTTGCAAAGATGATAAAATAAACAAAGGTGTCACAGTTGTTGGGGCAGCATCTTGTAGGGCTTGGAGGGTATTGGATACTAAATCTGATCCATGTGTTGAGGTATTAGTGCTATCTTGTGAATCTTCATTTGTAGATAATATCATAGGATTGAAATGGTCCACCACAGTCCTTTTAGGGCCACCTACCGGCTTTGGTTTCCGTTTGTTGGATTGTGCCATCTTCAGGGTTTCAAATGGCACACCTGACAATTAAGAGCACAGGACACAGCTAGAAGATCAAAATTTTATAAACTGATGTTGCAGAGTGAGCCAGAGTAATGTGTATATGTAGTAGGATCCGGAGCCTGAGGGGCTTCCCCTCCCCTTAGGCAATACAATTAGCAGCACATTTTAAGGTAGAGGAGTGCTGTTGATTCTCTTAAGGCGTTTCTTGTGTTTCACCTATATTGCTGTTGGTGTAATATAGGATTTCCAGACCTCCACTGGGGTAGTTGTCACTCAGGGTCAGGTATCATGTGTGGCACCCTCCTGAGGGAGTGCCCCCTTTTGGGCGAAGCAGGAAAAAGGAGATGGGGTATGACCCGTCACCACTGAGGGTAGCGGGAAAGGGAGGAGGGTGTCAAATCTGGCCTTGGGAATCAATGAAGTCTTGTATTACAGCAGTACTGTAAAATAATGTTCACCATCAATTTTGGCACTGAGGGTCTGATCCAAAAAGAAAAATACACAGCTGTACAGTAACTTGTAAAAAAAAAAAAAAGGCCACAGTTCTTAATGTCAATAAGAGAGCTTTTGCTGCACAGAGGCTAATGTTATCTGATTTAGGCGTGTGGAGGATCAGTATAGAGTAAAGTGTCCGAATATGAAGGCAAAATAAATGAGGTATATTGCAGTCTACACACTGGTAATTAGAGGATTTCACATTATAAAGGGCGGCAGTAGAGTGTGTAAAGATTTAAAGTAATGGTTTCCATTTGCCACCCACAGAGTTGCAAGGCTTATTCAAATAAAATCGCAGTGAGATAGCAGCTGTATACAATGCTTCAACAGAAGGTAGAATGATGGCTATAAAGCCAAATCTAAGGAACCTGAATTGAATGTCTCTTAGTGAAAGGAAGAAAAAAAAGCAAGTTGTTGGTTACTTACAAACTGCCACGTGGGATGCCGTTAGGAGTGTTGAGTTTCTAGTACCATAAAAAACTGGTTGTTAACCAGTATATTCACCTCTCACAGTGTGCTTGGTAGTCCGGTAGTTCAAGGAGATAGTCCTGCAGTAATCAGGTGTAATTCCGCCAGTGAAGGCTTAACTGCGTGTGCCGGTGTAGGCCGCGACCACGGCCTTTCCTGTAAAATGGTCTGGAGCTCCCAAGCGGGTGTTATTTGCGATTGTAAATTTTTGCAAAAACGAACAAGAAACAGTGCCGGGTGGTTGTAGTAGCTGCCCTAGGTATGTTTTGGGCAATTTCGCTGTATTTAGCAGGTTATATGAGCTAAAATAACACTTTTGTGGCCAGAGCTCTGTCTCCACACTTCCTATCAGTTTGGCTGCCGGCTCCGCCCCCCCCCTTTAGATAACTTTCATGGCACAAAGAGGCACTAGTGTATTTTCTCCTGTTCCCTATCAGATCTTTGTATGAAATCAGGATTATTGTTTATTCACAGCCACACTGAGTGCTCTATGATTCCTTAGGGGAGGCGCAAGTCGTTAAGCAGACAGCATAATAAAACCATGGGCACTCATCATCTGCCTGGCTAATGCCATAGACTGGCAGATCCATATCTGTATTATTAGTTGGGGGCACAGTTCACTCATGTGAGAAATACAGAAGTACAGGAGTCAATTCATTCACTGACACATGGGGTTGTTGCTGATGTAAACTGCCTCTGATAAATTATGCCCATACAAGCGGCTTATAGCAGGGGACTAGCATGATATCCCTGTGGTATAAATATAATTAGTTATCTGCAGTTTAGCTTTTATTCACTTCTGGATTGGGATAAATTATTTTCAGTTTAGCAAAAATGAGTTTAAACACAATCTTGTGCTTTTCTTTAAGTAAATAACGATTCCTGAACATCAACTGATATTGGGCTAGATTAGTAGTGAAGCGCTATTTAGCGCACCTGCTCGCGCATTAACTTTGCTAGATAGAGGCTTTGGGGCCCATTTATCAAAGGGCTTGTGGACCTGATCCGACACTGCGGATCAGGTCCGCAAGACCTCGCTAAATGCGGAGAGCAATACCCTCTCCGCATTTAACATTGCACCAGCAGCTCACAAGAGCTGCTGGTGCAACGCCGCCCCCTGCTGACTCGCAGCCAATCGGCCGCCAGCAGGGAGGTGTCAATCAACCCGATGGTATTCGATCGGGTTGATTTCCGGCGATTTCTGTCCGCCTGCTCAGAGCAGGCGGACAGGGTTATGGAGCAGCGGTCTTTAGACCGCTGCTTCATAACTTGTGTTTCTGGCGAGTCTGAAGACTCGCCAGAAACACGGCCCTTCAAGCTCCATACGGAGCTTGATAAATGGGCCTGTGTGTGTGCACGTCGAGTTGTGCTTGTATTACAAGTTGAAAGTTAAAAGTTTGAGCACAAGAGCTAATCTGACGTGCGCAAAAAGTGGAACTTAGTATATCAGGACCGTGTTAAAGATTTACATATTGTCTAGCCTATCTACTGGTGGTCATCATCAGTAAAAGTTGTAGTAAACTGTTACCCACTGTGTCCAAAGGTCTCTAAGCACATCCTTGCCCTCCTCCCTTGGAGGTGTATTTTTGAGGTTTATGTACTGTCAGGCCTCCCTATTTAGGGATAGATAGTGAGTGGAGCTTTCATTCTATTGGTTGATTAGATTAAGAATTCAATAAACAGCCAAAATAAATGCAAGGGCACCCCTATATAAGGAGGGACCTTGCATTCAAGTTTCAGTGTGCAGCGGTGACCACATGAAGAGGACATCGGACAGAAGATATGAAGAAAAGTACAAGAAGGATTGGATGGAAGATGGAAGAAGAGGACCGCCGCCATGAAGATGAAGAGTACAGTCCCGGAGGACTGCCGCCTTAAAGATGAAGCATACAGTCTCGGAGGAATGCCGCCATGAAGATGAAGAGTACAGTCCCGGAGGACTGCCGCCTTAAAGATGAAGCATACAGTCTCGGAGGAATGCCGCCATGAAGATGAAGAGTACAGTCCTGGAGGACCATCGCCATGAAGATGAAGCCGTTATGAATGAGGGCTGTATATTGTGAGCTGTGGTGAGTGAGGGCTGTATATTGTGAGCTGTGGGGAGTGAAGGCTGTATATTGTTAGAGTGAGCCATGATGAGTGAGGGCTGTATATTGTGAGAGTGAGCTGTGTTGAGTGAGGGCTGTATATTGTGAGCTGTGGTGAGTGGGGGGTCTATATTGTGAGTGAGCTGTGGTGAGTGGAGGCTGTATATTGTGAGCTGTGGTTAGTGAGGGCTGCATATTGTGAGCTGTGGTAAGTGAGGAATCTATATGTGAGTGTGCTGTGGTGAGTGGAGGCTGTATATTGTGAGCTGTGGTGAGTGAGGGCTGTATATTGTGAGCTATGTTAAATGTGAGGGCTGTATATTGTGTGCTGTGGTGAGTAAGGGCTGTATATTGTCAGTGAGTGAGCTGTGCTGAGTGAGCGCTATATATTGTGTGCTGTAGTGAGTTAAGGCTGTATATTTTAAGTGAGCTGTGTTGAGTGAGGGCTGTAAATTGTGAGCTGTGGTGAGTGAGGGTTGTATATTGTGTGCTGTGGTGAGTAAGGGCTGTATATTGTGAGTGAGCTGTGATGTGTGAGGGCTGTATTTTGTGAGTGAATGAGATGTGGTGAGTGAGGGCTGTATATTGTGAGTGAGTGAGCTGTTGTGAGTGAGGGCTGTATAGTATGAGTGATTTGTGATGAGTAAGCGCTGTATATTGTGAGAGTTGGCTGTGGTAAGTAAGGGTTGTATATTGTGAGTGAGCTGTGGTGAGCACGGGCTGTATATTGTGAGTGAATCAGCTGTTATGAGTGAGGGCTGTATATTGTGAGTGAGTGAGCTGTGGTGAGTGAAGACTGTATATTGTGAGTGAGCAAGATGTGGTGAGTGAGTACTGTATATTGTGAGTGAGCGAGATGAGGTGAGTGAGGACTGTATATTGTGAGTGAGCGAGATGTGGTGAGTGAGTACTTTATATTATGAGTGAGCGAGATGTGGTGAGTGAGGACTGTATATTGTGAGTGAGCGAGATGTGGTGAGTGAGGACTGTATACAGGGAGTGCAGAATTATTAGGCAAGTTGTATTTTTGAGGATTAATTTTATTATTGAACAACAACCATGTTCTCAATGAACCCAAAAAACTCATTAATATCAAAGCTGAATAGTTTTGGAAGTAGTTTTTAGTTTGTTTTTAGTTATAGCTATTTTAGGGGGATATCTGTGTGTGCAGGTGACTATTACTGTGCATAATTATTAGGCAACTTAACAAAAAACAAATATATACCCATTTCAATTATTTATTTTTACCAGTGAAACCAATATAACATCTCAACATTTACAAACATACATTTCTGACATTCAAAAACAAAAACAAATCAGTGACCAATATAGCCGCCTTTCTTTGCAAGGACACTCAAAAGCCTGCCATCCATGGATTCTGTCAGTGTTTTGATCTGTTCACTATCAACATTGCGTGCAGCAGCAACCACAGCCTCCCAGACACTGTTCAGAGAGGTGTACTGTTTTCCCTCCTTGTAAATCTCACATTTGATGATGGACCACAGGTTCTCAATGGGGTTCAGATCAGGTGAACAAGGAGGCCATGTCATTAGATTTTCTTCTTTTATACCCTTTCTTGCCAGCCACGCTATGGAGTACTTGGACGCGTGTGATGGAGCATTGTCCGGCATGAAAATCATGTTTTTCTTGAAGGATGCAGACTTCTTCCTGTACCACTGCTTGAAGAAGGTGTCTTCCAGAAACTGGCAGTAGGACTGGGAGTTGAGCTTGACTCCATCCTCAACCCGAAAAGGCCCCACAAGCTCATCTTTGATGATACCAGCCCAAACCAGTACTCCACCTCCACCTTGCTGGCGTCTGAGTCGGACTGGAGCTCTCTGCCCTTTACCAATCCAGCCACGGGCCCATCCATCTGGCCCATCAAGACTCACTCTCATTTCATCAGTCCATAAAACCTTAGAAAAATCAGTCTTGAGATATTTCTTGGCCCAGTCTTGACATTTCAGCTTGTGTGTCTTGTTCAGTGGTGGTCGTCTTTCAGCCTTTCTTACCTTGGCCATGTCTCTGAGTATTGCACACCTTGTACTTTTGGGCACTCCAGTGATGTTGCAGCTCTGAAATATGGCCAAACTGGTATCAAATGTGGCATCTTGGCAGCTGCACGCTTGACTTTTCTCAGTTCATGGGCAGTTATTTTGCGCCTTGGTTTTTCCACACGCTTCTTGCGACCCTGTTGACTATTTTGAATGAAACGCTTGATTGTTCGATGATCACGCTTCAGAAGCTTTGCAATTTTAAGAGTGCTGCATCCCTCTGCAAGATATCTCACTATTTTTGACTTTTCTGAACCTGTCAAGTCCTTCTTTTGACCCATTTTGCCAAAGGAATGGAAGTTGCCTAATAATTATGCACACCTGATATAGGGTGTTGATGTCATTAGACCACACCCCTTCTCATTACAGAGATGCACATCACCTAATATGCTTAATTGGTAGTAGGCTTTCGAGCCTATACAGCTTGGAGTAAGACAACATGCATAAAGAGGATGATGTGGTCAAAATACTCATTTGCCTAATAATTCTGCACTCCCTGTATTGTGAGTGAGTGAGCTGTGGTGAGTGAAGACTGTATATTGTGAGTGAGCGAGATGTGGTGAGTGAGGACTGTATATTGTGAGTGAGCGAGATGTGGTGAGCGAGGACTATATATTGGAAATGAATTAGTTGGGACATGTATTGTGTCACAAATGACAATTTTAGTTGCTAATGTTTGAATATGGCACATGTAACATGCTTATGCTGTTGATGTAAATGCCCCTTTAATTTAGCATTGGTCTAATAAAAACTACAGTGCATTTATACATAAATAAATAACGTTCCTTCCTGTTCTTTTTACCAGGACACAAACTAATTCCTGCCAGTAAAGCACATGCGTACAGCTGTGTAACGGGTTTAGACATAAATAAATAACGTTCCTCCCGGTTCTTTTTGCCAGGACACAAACTAATTCCTGCCAGTAAAGCACATGCGCACAGCTCTGTAACGGGTTTAGACATAAATAAATAACGTTCCTCCCTGTTCTTTTTACCAGCACACAAACTAATTCCTGCCAGTAAAGCACATGCGTACAGCTGTGTAACGGGTTTAGACATAAATAAATAACGTTCCTCCCTGTTCTTTTTGCCGGGACACAAACTAATTCCTGCCAGTAAAGCACATGCGCACAGCTCTGTAACGGGTTTAGACATAAATAAATAACGTTCCTCCCTGTTATTAATGCGGGAACACAAACTAATTCCTGCAAGTAAAGCACATGCGTACAGCTGTGTAACGGGTTTAGACATAAATAACGTTTCTCCCTGTTCTTAATGCCAGCACACAAACTAATTCCTGACAGTAAAGCACATGCGTACAGCTGTGTAACGGGTTTAGACATAAATAAATAACGTTCCTCCCTGTTCTGTTTGCCAGGACACAAACTAATTCCTGCCAGTAAAGCACATGCGTACAGCTGTGTAACGGGTTTAGACATAAATAAATAACGTTCCTCCCTGTTCTTAATGCCAGGACACAAACTAATTCCTTCCAATAAAGCACATGCGTACAGCTCTGTAACGGGTTTAGACATAAATAAATAACGTTCCTCCCTGTTCTTTTTACCAGGACACAAACTAATTCCTGCCAGTAAAGCACATGCGTACAGCTGTGTAACGGGTTTAGACATAAATAAATAACGTTCCTCCCTGTTCTTAATGCCAGGACACAAACTAATTCCTGCCAGTAAAGCACATGCGTACAGCTCTGTAACAGGTTTAGATGTAAATAAATAACGTTCCTCCCTGTTCTTTTTGCCAGCACACAAACTAATTCCTGCCAGTAAAGCACATGCGCACAGCTCTGTAACGGGTTTAGAGATAAATAAATAACGTTCCTCCCTGTTCTTTTCGCCAGGACACAAACTAATTCCTGCCAGTAAAGCACATGCGTACAGCTCTGTAACGGGTTTAGAGATAAATAAATAAAGTTCCTCCCTGTTCTTTTCGCCAGGACACAAACTAATTCCTGCCAGTAAAGCACATGCGTACAGCTCTGTAACGGGTTTAGACATAAATAAATAACGTTCCTCCCTGTTCTTTTTGCCAGGACACAAACTAAGTCCTGCCAGTAAAGCACATGCGTACAGCTGTGTAACGGGTTTAGACATAAATAAATAACGTTCCTCCCTGTTCTTTTTGCCGGGACACAAACTAATTCCTGCCAGTAAAGCACATGCGTACAGCTCTGTAACGGGTTTAGACATAAATAAATAACGTTCCTCCCTGTTCTTTTTGCCGGGACACAAACTAATTCCTGCCAGTAAAGCACATGCGTACAGCTGTGTAACGGGTTTAGACATAAATAAATAACGTTCCTCCCTGTTCTTTTTGCTGGGACACAAACTAATTCCTGCCAGTAAAGCACATGCGTACAGCTGTGTAACGGGTTTAGATGTAAATAAATAACGTAACTCCCTGTTCTTTTTGCCAGGACACAAACTAATTCCTGCCAGTAAAGCACATGCGTACAGCTGTGTAACGGGTTTAGACATAAATAAATAACGTTCCTCCCTGTTCTTTTCGCCAGGACACAAACTAATTCCTGCCAGTAAAGCACATGCGTACAGCTCTGTAACGGGTTTAGACATAAATAAATAACGTTCCTCCCTGTTCTTTTTGCCGGGACACAAACTAATTCCTGCCAGTAAAGCACATGCGTACAGCTGTGTAACGGGTTTAGATGTAAATAAATATCGTAACTCCCTGTTCTTTTTGCCAGCACACAAACTAATTCCTGCCAGTAAAGCACATGCGTACAGCTCTGTAACGGGTTTAGATGTAAATAAATAACGTTCCTCCCTGTTCTTTTTGCCAGCACACAAACTAATTCCTGCCAGTAAAGCACATGCGCACAGCTCTGCAACGGGTTTAGAGATAAATAAATAACGTTCCTCCCTGTTCTTTTCGCCAGGACACAAACTAATTCCTGCCAGTAAAGCACATGCGTACAGCTCTGTAACGGGTTTAGACATAAATAAATAACGTTCCTCCCTGTTCTTTTTGCCAGGACACAAACTAATTCCTGCCAGTAAAGCACATGCGTACAGCTCTGTAACGGGGTTAGATATAAATAAATAATGTGACCCCACATTACCCATTACTCATTTCTTTACCTTAACAAAAGACCACCACACAACTTCTTGGGAAGAAAAGGCCACAGCTTATTTTATTAACAAACATTAACCAATAGAACTTTGATTCAACATTTACAACTTTATTTACACTTTGAACACTAACAGTCCTTGCCTATTGACCTCTCTCTAAGCCCCCACCCTTTTTGGGCGGGGCGTACACCATCACCTTTCTTTTCCGCTACCAACCAAAGTGCATCCACTATCCACCAGGCGTAAGCCTCAATAGATCATAGCAAGCACCCCCGCCTAGCTGCGACAAATGCACACTAAACTCAGGGAGGGAGGGCGGGCAACAACACCTGACGTCTTGCTCCTGGGAAAAATGGCTTCTGACGTTTCCAGCAGGGGAGGGTTTATAACCCCTCCTATCCAACTCCACCTCTTCAGCGGAGCCATCCATTCCTCAGGTAAGTAGGGGTCAATGCGCCCTTATTCCGTTTCCTTTCAAACGGGCTTTTCTTGACCCCACATTACCCATTACTCATTTCTTTACCTTAACAAAAGACCACCACACAACTTCTTGGGAAGAAAAGGCTGCAGCTTATTTTATTAACAAACATTAACCAATAGAACTTTGATTCAACATTTACAACTTTATTTACACTTTGAACACTAACAGTGCTTGCCTATTGACCTCTCTCTAAGCCCCCACCCTTTTTGGGCGGGGCGTACACCATCACCTTTCTTTTCCGCTACCAACCAAAGTGCATCCACTATCCACCAGGCGTAAGCATCAATAGATCATAGCAAGCACCCCCGCCACCACTCACACTCAGCGAGTACCGCCACCCAAAGCCAAGGCCTTTTCGATCCCCTCTTTTAATGTAAAATTGAAAAGGTGCAAACCCACCTCATTTAAGTGCACCCCGTCCTTCAGGTAGAAACACCTACCAGACTCACCCTCGAATTCAACGTGCCGGAGACCAATGCCCCCCAACCTTTTTACAAAGCCACTGATCGTTCTGTTCACCTTGCGTCTAGACGCCTCCAGTTTTTTAAAGTACTAAGCAAATCGCCAGACCAACCTTGTTTCAATCTCGGACCATATAATTGTTATGCCCGAGAATAATTCCCGGAGCCTCCTAAAATCCCCTTTTATTTTTTCCACAAGATCCCTCTGGGGCATGAAGCCCAAATCATTCCCCCCTGCGTGGACCAATAACACCTTAGGGGGGCCAAACATTCTTGCATAGTCCACCACCGTTCCCACCACTTGGTCCCACTTCATGCCCCGAATCCCAAACCATCTCAGTGAAATTCTCTCTTCTGCAAAACCCAACTGCAAACCATTATCTTTAACTGCCGCTGCCTTTCTGGCCCAAAAGACATAGGAATGTCCTAGGATCCAACACTTCACCGGGCCTGTTGAATGAAAAGATCACACCACATAAGACAGTTCCTACTGCAACACCAAACCCGGCCTCACATACCCCCGGAATCTCTCTGACCTCCATCTCCCAATCCTCTTAATAATCTCCTTATCCAGACCCAGGTTCGCTGCCTCCGTAGCCGCCCCTATCCTGAATGAATGAGACCCGAACTCTGCTCCCCCCAAACCCAACAACACGAGTCCCCTCCACAATACCGCCGTGAACTGAAATCTATACAGGGAAGAGCCGTCTGCATGAACCAACAACGGCCCAGTCAGATGACCGGTCTCCCCCAAATACTCTCGTACTACAGCCACCGGGCAACACCTCCCCCCAATCTCCCGCAACCTTATGACAGACCCCTTCCCTGCCTGGTCCGTTTTGGACCTACGAACCCACAGCTCTGCGAAACCATCCGTCACCACGACATCCTGCCTCCCCAGACCACTTCGGTCCCAACGATTCCTACCCATCAGCTCTGACACCCGGAATGCCCCGAAAAAAGCCAGCACAAAAGCCGTTTTGAACAACAGCTCCTCCTGACGTGATGAACACACTTCCCTCAACCTCTCCACTATCCCCGATAGGATAGCATAAGTAATTGGTCTCCGGCCATCCGGCCGAACACCACCTCTACACAAACCTCTCACCGCCATACGAACTATGAACACCTAAGTCCAATCCTCCCCTCCCAGCATCTGAAACAGAAACGCCAATGCCGCCATCCTCTTGCGACACTCCGAAGGCAATAGCCTCTCCCTCCTCCAACTTTGTATCCACTGAAGGAGTATCCCTAGTTCCCCTTCACCTGATCCCTGTGCACTCTCCTGTTCCACAACTTTCCACCACAACAGCCACACTCAGGCGTAAGCCCTCCATGTGCTAGGGGCTACCGCCCCCTTCACCAGGTTCAATGCTCCTGACAACCGAGCTGCCACAGATCCCCCGGGCATTCGACTCCCTCCTTGTCCACGTGCGGGGCCACCTCCCGGAATCTGTCCCACTGGAATCGGGACAGAGAATCAGCAATCACATTGTACCGACCAGGAACATGCACTGCTCTAAAGGATATATTGCACCTAAAACACTCCAGTACAAAAACCCTGAGTAGCCTTATAACCGCCGGTGAGTTAGCCGTAAGCCTATTAATGGCCCACACTACTCCCAAATTGTCCGAATGAAAACAAACTCTCTTATTACTCAATCTTTCCGGCCAGATCCACAATGCTACCACCAACGGGAAAAGCTCCAAAAACGTTAAGTTTTTGGTCAGCCCCCAAGACCTCCTTTCTGGCGGCCACCCTGCCGCACACCAGTGCCCATCCAGAAATGCCCCGAAGCCATGAGCCCCCGACGCATCCGTATAAAGACACAGCTGGTCGTCCGACCACCCTGTTTCTTGAATCAATAGCCGTCCGTTAAAATCTTCCAAAAAGATTTTCCACACTTTTAAATCCTCTTTAACCTCCCTATTCTGCCGAATATGGAACCTTGGGCTTGAAACCCCCACCGTTGCCAAAGATAGCCTCCGACAAAATACCCGACCAATGGGTATGATGCGGCACGCGAAGTTCAGCTTTCCCAGGAGAGACTGAACCTCCCGTAACACCACTTTTTCACTCCTCAACACCTTTTCAATTACCATCAGCAAGTCCCGGATTTTATCATTCGGGAGTCTGCACTCCATTTTGACCGAGTCCACCTCAATTCCCAGAAAAGTCAAGTTTGTGGACGGGCCCTCCGACTTCTCAGGCGCCACCGGAATACCAAACTCCCTGGTCACCTCCCCGAACACCTTAATCAATGATTCGCAAACATCCGAACCCACGGGGCCGACAAAGAAGAAGTCGTCCAAATAATGGACTACAGAGAACTTCCCCGTCTTCCTCTTCACCACCCATTCCACAAATGAGCTGAACCTTTCAAAATATGAACAGGATATCGAACAGCCCATAGGGAGACACATGTCCACAAAATATTGATCATCCATCTTGCAACCCAACAGATGATGACACTTCGGGTGCACCGGTAAAAGGCGAAAAGCGGATTCCACATCGGCCTTCGCCATCAATGCTCCCCTACCCGCTGCTCTTACCACCGCCACTGCCTTATCGAAGGACGCGTACTTGACTGAAACTAGCTCAGGGTCAATACCATCGTTTACTGACAGTCCTTTCGGGTATGACAGGTGATGGATCATCCGGAATTGCCCCGGCGATTTTTTTGGGACTACCCCCAGCGGTGACACCCTCAGGTTCGGCAACGGCGGGTCTCGAAACGGACCCGCCATCCTGCCCAACTTCACCTCCTTCCACAACTTTTCCCTCAAAATCTCCGGAAACTCCCTACCCGACTTCAGATTACCCACAACCCCCGGAACAACTTGTTCCTTAAACGGAATTACAAACCCTGTACTAAAACCGGTCAAAATCAACTCCGTGTCCCCCGCGTGCCCCTGTTCAAGGGCGTACTCCCCTAGCCACGGCACCATCTTTTCTACCCTCACCGGTGTCCCTGCCCGATGAACCCACGTCCCCCGCACGGGTTCCGGATTTGCCCTTCTTGAAGCACTTTGCCCCAGAATGCATGCCTCCACAAAATGAGCACTCGTGCTTGTATTTGCACGAGGTGCCGAACCTACACTGACCCTCGTTGAACTGGAAGCAAAGGCCCTTCCTAATGGCCGCTCCCGGCCCACTACTTGCTCCACTACTCCCACTTGCTTGCCCATAGCCACGAAAGGAATTGCTCCCCCGTAACGGGGTCATGATTTCTAACCAAATCCCCATGTCTCTATCGTCCCACCTCATCTCGGGACGGACCGCCATCCGCTGACGAAACCCCTCATCATATCTCCACCACGCCATCCCCCCGTAAGTCCTGTATGCACTTGATATTTCATCAAGGTAACAAAACAATGGGGCTCCCTGCTCCGGGGTTTTTTCACAAACCACGCTAGCCAAGATATAAAAGGCCCGAGTCCAATTCCCGAATGTTTTGGGAATTTTTCTCCACCGCTTTTTTCTCTCCTCCTCCTCCTTTTTACCCTTTTCCTTCTCATCCTCCTTTATTTCCAAGACATGCTCTAGTGGAAGCAAGGAGAAGATTTCCACGAATTCCCTCTTACCTATCTTTTCCCTCAAATCGCTCGTAAGGTGGATACCCAGCGGGCCCACCGAGCATAAGCAAGGTCTTCTAAGGGCCCCTTCCGGCACTCTAGTAACCTCCCCTCTACCCGTCGCCGCCGCGACAGCCGCTGAACCCCCTCCTGTCTGTGGGACCGGAGCCGGGGTTCCTGACCCCGGCTCCACCCAGGCCGATGCCACCGCACCCACTCCGCTACCCGGTTTCTCTAATGCCAGCAAAATACCCCTCAAGCTCGCTACAATAGTCTCTCTCTCTCCTCCCGAAACACTCACCACAGGAGCCCCCCCAGCTCCCACCTCACCTGCAGGCTGTTGCCCCAACACTGGCTCCTGGCACCTAACCGGCGCCGGGTCTCTCCTGTGCTCCCTGTCCGTCTCCCGGCCTCCACTCGCATCCAGTCTCCTACGCACTCCATCACGTTGTGCAGGAGAACGCCCCCTGCCGTGTCTGCTCCGGTCCTGCTCTCTCTCCACCCAGCCCCATGTTGGAGAGGGACTGCGACCACCTCCCCGAGGCCGCCTCAGCAGGGACCTAGACCTCCGGCGTCCGCCAGACCCCCTTGCTCTACCGGCAGGTGATACATCACTCCCCCTCCTGCTCACCACCCTTGCTGCCTGTGGAAGAGATACAGTATTAGGATCCTCCCCACCCCCACCCTGTCTCACTCCCGTTACGTTCACCCCTGTCCCCTGTCCCTCCCCCTCAATTCTCCGTGGTGGAGACAACAACTGTATAAGCTGCGCCAGGGCAGAAAGATTCCCTACCTGGCCAGCCGAACCCGATGACGTGCCCTCCAAAGGATCCTCTTCTTCATCGAAGTTGCCACTGGCCTCCAAGACCAGCGGCGTCTCCACCAACAGCTCCGGATGTGCTGTGTCCTCACTGCTCCTGTCCTCTCGAGCCTCAACTCCCCTTCTTACCGCCACCTCTGACTCTGAAAGGAGACAAACAATCAATACATGCTCCCCCCCCAACTCCTATCCCCCTTTTCCTCCCCTGAGAAAAAACCCGTCATAGGCTTCATGCTGGGTCCCCATTCCCGTCTAGGCATCCCATGGTACTGGGTCCCAAAACTGATGCCCCCCCCTCAACCCTTTCATGCACTGGGGCTCCCAATATCAAACCCCTTTTAGCAACTAAAAAAGGCCCCACCCCGGCCGTGCCCTTATTGAGTGCCCCTCTCACCCCCAGCCCGCAGGTCCGGACCTCCCCGCCGCCGTTTTTTATTGGCACCCCTTACTAAGACTTCCCCCGTTCCATCTACGGCCCCCAAACCGCTGCCGCCAAACTACTGAGGCCCAGCTGCGGCCTCCCCTGCACGCCATACAGCCGACCTGATAGCCTCCCACTCGCTGTCCCGCCCTGCGCAAAGCCCCTTCACGGCCCAAAATTCCTACAAACTATCACCATTATCCTGACTCCCCCCCTACCCGTTATCACTAGGCCCTATCCCCCGAACACTGAGGCCTAGACGTGGCCCACCCCCGCAAGCCGTGCTGTCGTCCTGCTGCCTCTCAAATGATTTCCCGCCCGCACCGCATGGCGCCACGTGCGATGCCCTCCACTTAGCCCTAACTAAGAAGGCCTACCACGGTCTACCCCCGACTCCTCATACCTGTCCCTTTCCTAGCCGGCCGCCTTCTGACCTGGTACCAAATCCCCCCATCTCTGCTGCCTTACGCCTCCCTAGGCCTTATAGCTGGCCACCCCTAAAAAGGCCTTAAACTGGCATGCCCCTAGCCTCTTATCCCCTTCTACCTCCTGCCGGCTGGCCCCCTGCCTAAAAAAACCCTTACCCATCCGACATCATCAACCCTCGGCCTTATGTATGGCCACTCCCGGCATCAGAGACTTATCGCCTGCCCCCATGCCCCTTTACCCCCGTCATAAGCCCCCATCTGCGATAACTCAGCAGCACTTACCGGTCCCGGTACCGCCTCCGCCACTCCGACTGGCTCTCGCGGGCCTCCTCCTACCACGGGCTGCGCCCGGCTCCTCGCGACGTCGCTCGTACCTCCGCTGCTGCTCCGGTCCGTCGATTCCTCCCGGCATCCGATCTAGCTGACCTCGTCACCTGGCTGCCAGGCCCACCACCTCCGCTCCTCAGCCTGCTGCCGTACGCCTCCGGACTGAGCCGTTCTGGAGGCCTCGACCTCCTGGCCGGGTGTGCTCCGCTCCGGGATGCCGTTCCTCCTGACGCCGGAACTCCAGATGCGGCCGCACCTGCACCAGGCAACCGGTCCCGAATCCACTGCTCTCCATGACTTCTGGCCGCCTCCAACAACTCCTGCAAAAGGCTCTCCATCAGCAACAACACCTGCCGTCTTGCTCCTGGGAAAAATGGCTTCTGGCGTTTCCAGCAGGGGAGGGTTTATAACCCCTCCTATCCAACTCCACCTCTTCAGCGGAGCCATGCATTCCTCAGGTAAGTAGGGGTCAATGCGCCCTTATTCCATTTCCTTTCAAACTGGCTTTTCTTTCCTCCCTGTTCTTTTTGCCAGAACACAAACTAATTCCTGCCAGTAAAGCACATGCGTACAGCTCTGTAACGGGTTTAGACATAAATAAATAACGTTCCTCCCTGTTCTTAATGCCGGAACACAAACTAATTCCTGCCAGTAAAGCACATGCGTACAGCTGTGTAACGGGTTTAGACATAAATAAATAATGTTCCTCCGTGTTCTTTTTGCCAGGACACAAACTAATTCCTGCCAGTAAAGCACATGCGCACAGCTCTGTAACGGGTTTAGACATAAATAAATAACGTTCCTCCCTGTTCTTTTTGCCAGGACACAAACTAATTCCTGCCAGTAAAGCACATGCGTACAGCTGTGTAACGGGTTTAGACATAAATAAATAAATAACGTTCCTCCGTGTTCTTTTTGCCAGGACACAAACTAATTCCTGCCAGTAAAGCACATGCGTACAGCTGTGTAACGGGTTTAGACATAAATAAAAACATTCCTCCCTGTTCTGTTTGCCAGGACACAAACTAATTCCTGCCAGTAAAGCACATGCGTACAGCTCTGTAACGGGTTTAGACATAAATAAATAACCTTCCTCCCGGTTCTTAATGCCAGGACACAAACTAATTCCTGCCAGTAAAGCACATGCGTACAGCTCTGTAACGGGTTTAGACATAAATAAATAACTCTCCTCCCTCTTCTTTTTGCCAGGACACAAACTAATTCCTGCCAGTAAAGCACATGTGTACAGCTCTGTAACGGGGCTAGACATAAATAAATAACGTTCCTCCCTGTTCTTTTTGCCAGGACACAAACTAATCCCTGCCAGTAAAGCACACGCGTACAGCTGTGTAAAGGGTTTAGACATAAATAAATAACGTTCCTCCCTGTTCTTTTTGCCAGAACACAAACTAATTCCTGCAAGTAAAGCACATGCGCACAGCTCTGTAACGGGTTTAGACATAAATAAATAACGTTCCTCCCTCTTCTTTTTGCCAGGACACAAACTAATTCCTGCCAGTAAAGCACATGCGTACAGCTCTGTAAAGAAAAGGCCCGTATGTAAGCATGGAAGGAGGGCACATGTGACCCCACTTCCCCCCACAAGAGTGGAACATTCCAAGGTGGGTGGGTATAGGTATAAGAAGCTGGACCCGGGAAGTGAGGTCACAGGTGCCCTAGCAGGAGCAAAACGGTAGGAGGTGTGTAGTGCATCGGCTTACCTGAAGATGGAGGCGTTACTGGAGCAGTTGCTGTCAGCGGCGAGAAGAAATGGAGAAGACTGGGTCCGGCAGCAGTTGTCCACGGCTGGTGAGGCGGCCACAGCAGTTTCGGCAGAGGGATTAGCAGACCGGAGCGGAGGACGGCCGGCCAGGAGGTCGAGGCCACCGGAACGGCTGAGTCCTGGAGTCAGTACAAGGAGGTCCGGTCGTGAGAGGATCCAGCCAGGATGTCAGGAGGTGCGGCGGGCGAGATCGGAAGGCAGCAGAGGTCGCAGGACGGGAGCAGCAGCTGAGGCGCGGCCTGGAACGGTGCCGGTGAATGACGTCACGGACGTGCGTCGAGGAGCGGAGCCGGGCACCAACAGAGGACACCGAGGAGCAGGAGGAGCTGCGGTGATGCAGGTAAGACGGGCTGAGTTATCGAAGATTGGTGGATTGCCGGCTGAGTTATCGAAGAGGGGATTAAGGAGGGGGGGGGGGAGGGGGTTTGTCAAAAACAGGAGACAGGGCTGTGAGAAGGGGCCTAAGGAGAGAGACTGGCCCAAGGGGATAGAGACTGGCCCAGGGGGATATTTTTCCATGGGGATGGGAGTCTGGGGGCCTTCAAAAAATATTCGGAAACTAGATAGGGGCCTGGCGGGAATCTGGTTACAGGGGAAAACGGCCGGGGATGAAGCCTAGCAGTTAGGAAGTGTGGCAGTGGGTTTAGACGGCCGGGAATGAGGCCGGGGGGAGTATGCAGGTACGGCGGGCCACGATCACGGCCTTAGGCGGTGAGCCGCGAGGGGTGATAGAATGCAGGTAGGGGAGCCCCAGTGAAGGCCGCATGCGGTGGGAGTTCCCGCGTGCGATCGGTTAAGTAATAAAAAAAAAAAATAGAAGGGTCCCATGCCACAGAATTCATGGCGGTGGTTTGTATAAGAGGTACAGGGGCGGTAGTTTTTTCTGCAAAAAACAAAACAAAAAAGGCAGCATATATAAATATATAGGGGATTAGTGCTTAGCGATGCCCAAAAAAAAAAAAAAAAAGGGGGGGGGAAATAGGGATTAAGGGAGCTGGTAGTGCACATATACCTGGGTCAGCAAGGGCCGGGGAATAGTGGGCCCTGTGTTCCCGGGGGGTACAAGGGGCCTTCTTTTGACTTGTAGTCACTGGTGGTGGGTCGCTTTTAACGCAGTGGGCATTCGGGTAGGAGGAAGAGGGGGCGTTGACATGATACCGGGGCAGGTGGGGTGCGGGCCCGGGGGGGGGGGGGGTCAGTAACTTTATTGTGGCCCCTAAAAAAAAAAAAAAAAGTATATATAGATAAAAGGGGGAGGTATATTGGGATATAGAGGCAGTTTCCTTGGGGGTAGCGGGGAGGGTTAGGGGGGGTTCCTAGAGGGGCTGGTATTCACGTTGTGTCTTGTTGCAGGAGTAGTCAGGGACGAACGGAGGGGCGAAGAGGCTTTAAACGCCAGTGGTGAGAAGATTCCAGCACAGCAGGAGCAGCAGACGGAGCCACCGCTTGAGCTCAACGCCAGCGGAGACTTTGGTGTGAAGGATGAGGATCCCCTGGAAGGCACGTCAGCGGGACCGGTGACGGCAGGACAGGTAGGAGATCTGTCCGCCTTGGCGCAGATTCTACAGTTATTGTCTCCTCAACGGAGTGGAGGGTTACATGGAGTGGGGAGTAACAGAGGAGGGTCTGCAGTGAGGGGGGAGTCATTGGGGAGAGAGGTTATGGCTATGTCCCCTTTACAGGCAGCAGGTGACGGTAGCAGAGCAGGGAGGAGGGACGCTCTTCCGGAGAGAACGGGGACTGCAGGTGGACGCAGGAGGTCTAGATCACCATGGAGGTCATGGGGAAGAGGTCCACCAGCATCTCCTACGTGGGCATGATTGGACAGGAGCCACGACCGGAGCAGATACGGCAGGGAGAGATCGCCTGTCAGGAGAGAGACGGTAAGGAGACGCCTGGACAATAGCCGAGGACGAGACGAAGTTGGTAGAGATAGAGGCCGCAGAGAGGAGGCAAGGCCAGCACAGGCAGAGGGGCTGCAGACGGTGCGGCAGCCAGCAGGTGAGATGGCTGGTGGGGCACCTGGAGTGAATGCGGCGGTGATTGGAGAAAGGGAAGTGATGGTGGCGGGTTTAAGGAATTTATTGGCGACAATAGAGAGACCTGGGGGGGGGGGGACGTTGGTAGCAGCGGCATGGGTCCCGCCAGGGCCAGTTGCGGCCATTGGGGGGCCTCAAGGGAGCACGGGAAGTGGTACGGAGGTCCCTCCAGCAAGCGGGGGTGAGGTTGTTCAAGTGCCAGAGGGAGCCCTTAGGAGTAAGCAGGGTAACAGGCCAGGGGACGTGGGTGCACCGGGCACGGACGCCGGTGAGGGTAGAAAGGATGGTTCCTTGGCTAAAGTTGTACGCCCATGAACGGGGGCATGCGGGGGATGCTGAACTGATTTTAACGGGGTTCAGTTCGGGATTCAAGATCCCGCACAGGGGTCATTGTGCAGGAAGGGTCGTGGGTAATTTGAAGTCGGCCAGGGAACGCCCGGAAGTATTGAGGGAAAATTTTTTCAAAGAGGTGAGGTTGGGTCGGATGGCGGGCCCATTTAAGGACCCGCCATTACCGGATTTGAGGGTATCTCCATTGGGGGTAGTCCCCAAAAAGGTCCCGGGGCAGTTCAGGATGATACACCACTTGTCTTACCCAAAGGGTATGTCTGTGAACGATAGCATCAATCCTGAGTTAGTTTCGGTAAAGTATGCATCGTTTGACAAGGCGGTGGAGCTGGTGAGAGCAGCGGGAAGGGGAGCGATGATGGCGAAAGCGGACGTGGAGTCAGCTTTTCGTCTTCTCCCCGTGCATCCGACATGCCATCACTTATTGGGGTGTGTGATGGAAGGTGAATATTTTGTTGATTTATGCCTCCCGATGGGCTGTTCCATTTCATGTTCATATTTTGAGAGGTTCAGCTCCTTCGTGGAATGGGTGGTCAAGCGAGCGGCGGGCATTTCATCGATGGTGCATTATTTAGACGATTTTTTGTTCGTTGGCCCAGCCAGCTCTGGGGTGTGTGACAGGCTAGTTCAAGTTTTTGATCAGGTGACCAGGGATTTCGGAATCCCCGTTGCGGCTGAAAAATCGGAAGGTCCGGTAACGCTGTTGAGTTTCTTGGGAATCCAATTGGATTCAGTCAGCATGGAGTGTAGGTTGCCAGAAGAAAAGGTGGTAGACCTTAGGATGGTTATTGACAAAATGGTGGGGAGTAGGAAGGCGACCATAAAGGAAATCCAATCGTTGTTGGGGAAATTAAATTTTGCGAGCAGGGTCATCCCTATTGGTAGGGTGTTTTGCCGTCGCTTATCCTTGTTAACGGTGGGTGTATCGAATCCTAGGCACCACATCAGGTTGTCAAAATAGGTAAAAGGGGATTTGCAGGTTTGGCAAGTTTTCCTGCAAGAATTTAACGGGAAGGTCATAATGCAAGAGAAGGGCTGGTCGGATGACCAGTTGTGCTTGTTCACAGATGCGGCAGGGGCGCACGGTTTCGGAGCATACTTGGCGGGTAAATGGTGTGCAGGACAGTGGCCTAGTGAGTGGGCCGAGTGGGGTCTGACCAAGAATTTGATTTTCTTGGAGTTGTTCCCCCTAGTGGTGGCACTGCGAGTTTGGCCTGATCACCTGAGTAATAAAAGGGTATGCTTCCATTCAGATAACCAAGGAGTGGTATGGGCAATCAACCGCCTAACGGCAAATTCGCCGGCGGTGATACGGTTGCTAAGGGTGTTTGTTTTGGAGTGTTTGAGGTGCAATATCTCTTTTCGAGCGGTGCATGTTCCGGGGCGGTTGAATGTTATCGCTGATGCTTTGTCACGGTTTCAGTGGGACAGGTTTCGAGAGGTGGCCCCGGACGCGGATCAGGAAGGTGTCAGATGTCCCGAGGACCTATGCATCTGGGTTGTCAGGAATGTTGATCTTGGTGAATGGAGCACTTGCACCTACTACATGGAGGGCTTACGCCTGAGTGTGGAAGGTGTGGGAACAGAGGCTGTTGGAGGAGCAGGGTCGTGGGTATGGCAGGAGCTGTGTATCGGTGTGGTTGGACTGGATTGGTTCATGGGTGAGGGAAGGGCTGTCGCCCTCTGAGGTCCGAAAAAGAATGACGGCAATGGCATTTCTTTTTCAGCTGATGGAAAAAGAGGACCTGATGAAGCTTTTTGTGGCCCGAATGGCGGTCCGGGGGATGTGCAGGGGGGTGAGGCGAGCGGACCAGCGTAGACCGGTTATGTTTGCGATGCTGCAAGGGCTAGTGGCGAATTTAAATAGGATATGTTCGTCATGGTATGAGGAGTTGTTGTTTAAAACAGCGTTTGTGTTGGCGTTTTTTGGGGCGTTCCGGGTGTCGGAGCTAGTGGGCAAGAATCGGTGGGATAGGAGCGGAATGGGTAAGCAGGAGGTGGTGTTGAAGGATGGAGTGGTTGAACTGTGGGTCAGGAGGTCTAAGACGGATCAGGAGTGTAGGGGAGCCACGATGGTGTTAAGGGAAATTGGGGGTGAGTGTTGCCCAGTTGGGACGGTGAGAGAATATTTGAGGGTGGCCAAGCACAAGGAAGGCCCTTTGCTTATACATGAGGACGGATCGTCCTTGTCACGTTTCCAGTTTATTGCGGTTATGAGAAAAGCATTGGGGTCAATGGGTTGGGGAGCCTTAGATTTCGGTTCGCATTCGTTTCGGATTGGGGCGGCAACAGAGGCAGCGAACTTGGGCTTAGAGGCGTCGGTTATTAGGAGGGTAGGAAGATGGAGATCGGAGAGATTCAGGGGGTATGTGAGGCTGGGTTTGGTGTTATAAAGGGGGTCCCATAACATGTTCCATTCATTTAACAGATGCAGGAAGGTGCTGGATTGTTGGTCACTCATATGTGTTCTGGGCAAGGAAGGCAGCAGCGGTGAAGCCAAATGGGACACAGCTAGGTTTCAGAGAAGACCGTTTAGTGATAAAATGGTTTTGAGTGAGGGGGATGAAATGGGAACAGATAGTGGGAACGATCGTTGAATATGCAAGGCTTTTCTCCCCTCCGAATGTGTAAGTTTTGCACGCGGGGGGAAATGATCTGGGATTCATGCCTCAAAAAGAGTTGATAGATGACATTAAGAGGGGTTTGAATAGATTAGTTCAATTGTTTCCAGGGGTGGTCTTGGTGTGGTCGGAGATTGAGAGTAGGACAACTTGGAAGGCGGCATGGGACATCAAAAAACTGGAGGCTTCCAGACGGAAGGTCAATAGGACAGTTACCGGGTACGTAAAGAAGTTGGGAGGTATTGGCTTACGCCATGTTGAATTTGAAGGGGAGTCAGGCAAGTGCTTTTATTTGAAAGACGGTGTTCACTTGAACGAAGTGGGGCTTCATTTGTTTAATTTCACACTACGGGAGGGGATAGAAAAGGCCTTAGCTTTAGGTGGCGGTACTCGCTAGGGAGCGAGTGGTGGCGGAAGTGCTTGCTATGTCCTATTGAGGCTAACGCCTAATAGAGTATGGCTGGTGTTTATTAATGATTAAGAAAGGAGGTAGAGGTACGCCCCGCCCTGGAAGGGGTGGGGGCTTATACTTAAGTAATAGCAAGCACGGAGGTGTGGTTAAATGATGTTGTAAAGGTTAAGTTAATAATGTTAATTTATTTGTTATGTTAATAAATGAGCTGCGGCCTTTTCTCTCCCAAGACGGTGTTGTGTGGTTTTTGGTTAGGAAACGAGTAATGGGAAATGTGAGGTCAAGAAAAGGCCCGTATGTAAGCATGGAAGGAGAGCACATGTGACCCCACTTCCCCCCACAAGAGTGGAACATTCCAAGGTGGGTGGGTATAGGTATAAGAAGCTGGACCCGGGAAGTGAGGTCACAGGTGCCCTAGCAGGAGCAAAACGGTAGGAGATGTGTCCCGCCCTCCCTCCCCAGAGTAAAAGTGGTGGTTTGTCGCAGCAATGGCGGAAGTGCTTGCTATGTCCTATTGAGGCTTACGCCTAATAGAGTATGGCTGGTGTTTATTAATGATTAAGAAAGGAGGTAGAGGTACGCCCCGCCCTGGAAGGGGTGGGGGCTTATACTTAAGTAATAGCAAGCACGGAGGTGTGGTTAAATGATGTTGTAAAGGTTAAGTTAATAATGTTAATTTATTTGTTATGTTAATAAATAAGCTGCTGCCTTTTCTCTCCCAAGACGGTGTTGTGTGTTTTTTGTTTAGGAAACGAGTAATGGGAAATGTGGGGTCACGGGGTTAGACATAAATAAATAACGTTCCTCCCTGTTCTTTTGCCGGGACACAAACTAATTCCTGCCAGTAAAGCACATGCGTACAGCTCTGTAACGGGTTTAGACATAAATAAATAACGTTCCTCCCTGTTCTTTTTGCCAGGACACAAACTAATTCCTGCCAGTAAAGCACATGCGTACAGCTGTGTAACGGGTTTAGACATAAATAAATAACGTTCCTCCCTGTTCTTTTCGCCAGGACACAAACTAATTCCTGCCAGTAAAGCACATGCGCACAGCTCTGTAACGGGTTTAGACATAAATAAATAACGTTCCTCCCTGTTCTTTTTACCAGGACACAAAGTAATTCCTGCCAGTAAAGCACATGCGTACAGCTGTGTAACGGGTTTAGACATAAATAAATAACGTTCCTCCCTGTTCTTTTCGCCAGGACACAAACTAATTCCTGCCAGTAAAGCACATGCGTACAGCTCTGTAACGGGTTTAGACATAAATAAATAACGTTCCTCCCTGTTCTTTTTACCAGGACACAAAGTAATTCCTGCCAGTAAAGCACATGCGTACAGCTGTGTAACGGGTTTAGACATAAATAAATAACGTTCCTCCCTGTTCTTTTCGCCAGGACACAAACTAATTCCTGCCAGTAAAGCACATGCGTACAGCTCTGTAACGGGTTTAGACATAAATAAATAACGTTCCTCCCTGTTCTTTTTGCCAGGACACAAACTAATTCCTGCAAGTAAAGCACATGCATACAGCTCTGTAACGGGTTTAGACATAAATAAATAACGTTCCTCCCTGTTCTTTTTACCAGGACACAAACTAATTCCTGCCAGTAAAGCACATGCGTACAGCTGTGTAACGGGTTTAGACATAAATAAATAACGTATCTCCCTGTTCTTTTTGCCAGCACACAAACTAATTCCTGCCAGTAAAGCACATGCGTACAGCTCTTTCACGAGTTTAGATGTAAATAAATAACGTTCCTCCCTGTTCTTTTTGCCAGGACACAAACTAATTCCTGCCAGTAAAGCACATGCGTACAGCTGTGTAACGGGTTTAGACATAAATAAATAACGTTCCTCCCAGTTCTTTTTGCCAGGACACAAACTAATTCCTGCCAGTAAAGCACATGCGTACAGCTCTGTAACGGGTTTAGACATAAACAAATAACGTTCCTCCCTGTTCTTTTTGCCAGGACACAAACTAATTCCTGCCAGTAAAGCACATGCGTACAGCTGTGTAACGGGTTTAGACATAAAAAATAACGTTCCTCCCTGTTCTTTTTACCAGGACACAAACTAATTCCTGCCAGTAAAGCACATGCGTACAGCTGTGTAACGTGTTTAGATGTAAATAAATAACGTTCCTCCCTGTTCTTTTTGCCAGAACACAAACTAATTCCTGCCAGTAAAGCACATGCGTACAGCTGTGTAACGGGTTTAGACATAAATAAATAACGTTCCTCCCTGTTCTTTTTGCCGGGACACAAACTAATTCCTGCCAGTAAAGCACATGCGTACAGCTGTGTAACGGGTTTAGAGATAAATAAATAACGTTCCTCCCGGTTCTTAATGCCAGGACACAAACTAATTCCTGCCAGTAAAGCACATGCGTACAGCTGTGTAACGGGGTTAGACATAAATAAATAACGTTCCTCCCTGTTCTTTTTGCCAGAACACAAACTAATTCCTGCCAGTAAAGCACATGCGTACAGCTGTGTAACGGGGTTAGACATAAATAAATAACGTTCCTCCCTGTTCTGTTTGCCAGGACACAAACTAATTCCTGCCAGTAAAGCACATGCGTACAGCTGTGTAACGGGTTTAGACTTAAAGTGAAAGTAAAGTTTGCTGTATTACTATGCAAATATCAGCAATACAGCACAAATCAATGGCACTTTCATTCATGAAAATTTAAATTTTTACCTTTATTCGTAGTTTTATCAGGTTTTAGTCGCAATCTAACAAGCTTACGATTCAACCCGTGATATATTTTTTTTTTATCCTGCTGGTCACGTTTTCAGAACAGCCAATCGACTTGCTGGCCGTTAGGCGGCCGTCATTTGACGTCACCGCTATCTTCTAAGCTCTGCGCATGCGTAAGATTCCGTCCTCTCCCTGGCGCGGCCCCGTTTAGCGCAAGTTTACTAACAAAACCATCAATACGTAACAAGCGTGTTTATAACAAGCATTAACGCATGCGCATTGTGCACCGTCGTCGAGGATTGCCGCATGCGCACTGGTTAACTTGTCCGGGCACGAGCATTGTAGGCACGCTCTATACAAACAGACAGGAAATGGATCGTGGGCGGAGCTTTAACGGAACGGTAGGGGAGAACCAAATACATTTACTAACGAAATATGTAAGGTTAAAAAAAAAAAATAAGTTAGCGACAGTTTATTTTACAAGGTGATAGATTAAATAATCCTTGCAGAAAGTCAAAACTTTACCTTCACTTTAAATAAATAACGTTCCTCCCTGTTCTGTTTGCCAGGACACAAACTAATCCCTGCCAGTAAAGCACATGCGTACAGCTGTGTAACGGGTTTAGACATAAATAAATAACGTTCCTCCCTGTTCTTTTTACCAGCACACAAACTAATTCCTGCCAGTAAAGCACATGCGTACAGCTCTGTAACGTGTTTAGAGATAAATAAATAACGTTCCTCCCTGTTCTTTTTGCCAGAACACAAACTAATTCCTGCCAGTAAAGCACATGCGAACAGCTGTGTAACGGGTTTAGACATAAATAAATAACGTTCGTCCCTGTTCTTAATGCCGGAACACAAACTAATTCCTGCCAGTAAAGCACATGCGTACAGCTGTGTAACGTGTTTAGACATAAATAAATAACGTTCCTCCCTGTTCTGTTTGCCAGGACACAAACTAATTCCTGCCAGTAAAGCACATGCGTACAGCTGTGTAACGGGTTTAGACATAAACAAATAACGTTCCTCCCTGTTCTGTTTACCAGAACACAAACTAATTCCTGCCAGTAAAGCACATGCGTACAGCTGTGTAACGGGTTTAGACATAAATAAATAACGTTCCTCCCTGTTCTTTTTACCAGGACACAAACTAATTCCTGCCAGTAAAGCACATGCGTACAGCTCTATAACGGGTTTAGACATAAATAAATAACGTTCCTCCCTGTTCTTTTTGCCAGAACACAAACTAATTCCTGCAAGTAAAGCACATGCATACAGCTGTGTAACGGGTTTAGACATAAATAAATAACGTTCCTCCCTGTTCTTAATGCCGGAACACAAACTAATTCCTGCCAGTAAAGCACATGCGTACAGCTCTGTAACGGGTTTAGACTTAAATAAATAACGTTCCTCCCTGTTCTTTTTGCCAGGACACAAACTAATTCCTGCCAGTAAAGCACATGCGCACAGCTCTGTAACGGGTTTAGACTTAAATAAATAACGTTCCTCCCTGTTCTTTTTGCCAGGACACAAACTAATTCCTGCCAGTAAAGCACATGCGTACAGCTGTGTAACGGGTTTAGACATAAATAAATAACGTTCCTCCCTGTTCTTTTTGCCAGGACACAAACTAATTCCTGCCAGTAAAGCACATGCGCACAGCTCTGTAACGGGTTTAGACTTAAATAAATAACGTTCCTCCCTGTTCTTTTTGCCAGGACACAAACTAATTCCTGCCAGTAAAGCACATGCGTACAGCTCTGTAACAGGTTTAGACATAAACAAATAACGTTCCTCCCTGTTCTTTTTGCCAGGACACAAACTAATTCCTGCCAGTAAAGCACATGCGTACAGCTCTGTAACGAGTTTAGACATAAATAAATAACGTTCCTCCCTGTTCTTTTTGCCAGGACACAAACTAATTCCTGCCAGTAAAGCACATGCGTACAGCTGTGTAACAGGTTTAGACTTAAATAAATAACGTTCCTCCCTGTTCTTTTTACCAGGACACAAACTAATTCCTGCCAGTAATGCACATGCGTACAGCTCTGTAACGTGTTTAGCATAAATAAATAACGTTCCTCCCTGTTCTGTTTGCCAGGACACAAACTAATTCCTGCCAGTAAAGCACATGCGCACAGCTCTGTAACGGGTTTAGACATAAATAAATAACGTTCCTCCTGGTTCTTTTTGCCAGCACACAAACTAATTCCTGCAAGTAAAGCACATGCGTACAGCTGTGTAACGGGTTTAGACATAAATAAATAACGTTCCTCCCTGTTCTTTTTGCCAGGACACAAACTAATTCCTGCCAGTAAAGCACATGCGTACAGCTCTGTAACGGGTTTAGACATAAATAAATAACGTTCCTCCCTGTTCTTAATGCCGGGACACAAACTAATTCCTGCCAGTAAAGCACCTTTGTACAGCTGTGTAACGGGTTTAGACATAAATAAATAACGTTCCTCCTGGTTCTTTTTGCCAGCACACAAACTAATTCCTGCAAGTAAAGCACATGCGTACAGCTGTGTAACGGGTTTAGACATAAATAAATAACGTTCCTCCCTGTTCTTTTTGCCAGGACACAAACTAATTCCTGCCAGTAATGCACATGCGTACAGCTGTGTAACGGGTTTAGACATAAATAAATAACGTTCCTCCCTGTTCTTTTTGCCAGGACACAAACTAATTCCTGCCAGTAATGCACATGCGTACAGCTGTGTAACGGGTTTAGACATAAATAAATAACGTTCCTCCCTGTTCTTTTTGCCGGGACACAAACTAATTCCTGCCAGTAAAGCACATGCGTACAGCTCTGTAACGGGTTTAGACATAAATAAATAACGTTCCTCCCTGTTCTTTTTGCCAGCACACAAACTAATTCCTGCCAGTAAAGCACATGCGCACAGCTCTGTAACGGGTTTAGACATAAATAAATAACGTTCCTCCCTGTTCTTTTTGCCAGCACACAAACTAATTCCTTCCAGTAAAGCACATGCGTACAGCTGTGTAACGTGTTTAGACATAAATAAATAACGTTCCTCCCTGTTCTTTTTGCCAGGACACAAACTAATTCCTGCCAGTAAAGCACATGCGTACAGCTCTGTAACGGGTTTAGACATAAATAAATAACGTTCCTCCCTGTTCTTTTTGCCAGGACACAAACTAATTCCTGCCAGTAAAGCACATGCGTACAGCTGTGTAACGGGTTTAGACATAAATAAATAACTCTCCTCCCTGTTCTTTTTGCCAGGACACAAACTAATTCCTGCCAGTAAAGCACATGCGTACAGCTCTGTAACGGGTTTAGACGTAAATAAATAACGCTCCTCCCTGTTCTTTTTGCCAGGACACAAACTAATTACTGCCAGTAAAGCACATGCGTACAGCTCTGTAACGGGTATAGACATAAATAAATAACGTTCCTCCCTGTTCTTTTTGCCAGGACACAAACTAATTCCTGCCAGTAAAGCACATGCGCACAGCTCTGTAACGGGTTTAGACGTAAATAAATAACGTTCCTCCCTGTTCTTTTTGCCGGGACACAAACTAATTCCTGCCAGTAATGCACATGCGTACAGCTGTGTAACGGGTTTAGACATAAATAAATAACGTTCCTCCCTGTTCTTTTTACCAGGACACAAACTAATTCCTGCCAGTAATGCACATGCGTACAGCTCTGTAACGTGTTTAGACATAAATAAATAATGTTCCTCCCTGTTCTTTTTACCAGGACACAAACTAATTCCTGCCAGTAAAGCACATGCGTACAGCTGTGTAACGGGTTTAGACATAAAAAATAACGTTCCTCCCTGTTCTTTTTACCAGGACACAAACTAATTCCTGCCAGTAAAGCACATGCGTTCAGCTCTGTAACGGGTTTAGATGTAAAAAAATAACGTTCCTCCCTGTTCTTTTTACCAGGACACAAACTAATTCCTGCCAGTAAAGCACATGCGTTCAGCTCTGTAACGGGTTTAGATGTAAATAAATAACGTTCCTCCCTGTTCTTTTTGCCAGGACACAAACTATTCCTGCCAGTAAAGCACATGCGTACAGCTGTGTAACGGGTTTAGACATAAATAAATAACGTTCCTCCCTGTTCTTTTTGCCAGGACACAAACTAATCCCTGCCAGTAAAGCACATGCGTACAGCTCTGTAACGGGTTTAGACATAAATAAATAACGTTCCTCCCTGTTCTTTTTACCAGGACACAAACTAATTCCTGCCAGTAAAGCACATGCGTACAGCTGTGTAACGGGTTTAGACATAAATAAATAACGTTCCTCCCTGTTCTTTTTGCCAGAACACAAACTAATTCCTGCCAGTAAAGCACATGCGTACAGCTCTGTAACGGGTTTAGACATAAACAAATAACGTTCCTCCCTGTTCTGTTTACCAGAACACAAACTAATTCCTGCCAGTAAAGCACATGCGTTCAGCTGTGTAACGGGTTTAGAGATAAATAAATAACGTTCCTCCTGGTTCTTAATGCCAGGACACAAACTAATTCCTGCCAGTAAAGCACCTTTGTACAGCTGTGTAACGGGTTTAGACATAAACAAATAACGTTCCTCCCTGTTCTGTTTACCAGAACACAAACTAATTCCTGCCAGTAAAGCACATGCGTTCAGCTGTGTAACGGGTTTAGAGATAAATAAATAACGTTCCTCCTGGTTCTTAATGCCAGGACACAAACTAATTCCTGCCAGTAAAGCACCTTTGTACAGCTGTGTAACGGGTTTAGACATAAATAAATAACGTTCCTCCCTGTTCTTTTTGCCAGGACACAAACTAATTCCTGCCAGTAATGCACATGCGTACAGCTGTGTAACGGGTTTAGACATAAATAAATAACGTTCCTCCCTGTTCTTTTTGCCGGGACACAAACTAATTCCTGCCAGTAAAGCACATGCGTACAGCTCTGTAACGGGTTTAGACATAAATAAATAACGTTCCTCCCTGTTCTTTTTGCCAGCACACAAACTAATTCCTGCCAGTAAAGCACATGCGCACAGCTCTGTAACGGGTTTAGACATAAATAAATAACGTTCCTCCCTGTTCTTTTTGCCAGCACACAAACTAATTCCTTCCAGTAAAGCACATGCGTACAGCTGTGTAACGTGTTTAGACATAAATAAATAACGTTCCTCCCTGTTCTTTTTGCCAGGACACAAACTAATTCCTGCCAGTAAAGAACATGCGTACAGCTCTGTAACGGGTTTAGACATAAACAAATAACGTTCCTCCCTGTTCTTTTTGCCAGCACACAAACTAATTCCTGCCAGTAAAGCACATGCGTACAGCTCTGTAACGGGTTTAGACATAAATAAATAACGTTCCTCCCTGTTCTTTTTGCCAGGACACAAACTAATTCCTGCCAGTAAAGCACATGCGTACAGCTGTGTAACGGGTTTAGACATAAATAAATAACTCTCCTCCCTGTTCTTTTTGCCAGGACACAAACTAATTCCTGCCAGTAAAGCACATGCGCACAGCTCTGTAACGGGTTTAGACGTAAATAAATAACGTTCCTCCCTGTTCTTTTTGCCAGGACACAAACTAATTACTGCCAGTAAAGCACATGCGTACAGCTCTGTAACGGGTATAGACATAAATAAATAACGTTCCTCCCTGTTCTTTTTGCCAGGACACAAACTAATTCCTGCCAGTAAAGCACATGCGCACAGCTCTGTAACGGGTTTAGACGTAAATAAATAACGTTCCTCCCTGTTCTTTTTGCCGGGACACAAACTAATTCCTGCCAGTAATGCACATGCGTACAGCTGTGTAACGGGTTTAGACATAAATAAATAACGTTCCTCCCTGTTCTTTTTACCAGGACACAAACTAATTCCTGCCAGTAATGCACATGCGTACAGCTCTGTAACGTGTTTAGACATAAATAAATAACGTTCCTCCCTGTTCTTTTTACCAGGACACAAACTAATTCCTGCCAGTAAAGCACATGCGTACAGCTGTGTAACGGGTTTAGACATAAAAAATAACGTTCCTCCCTGTTCTTTTTACCAGGACACAAACTAATTCCTGCCAGTAAAGCACATGCGTTCAGCTCTGTAACGGGTTTAGATGTAAAAAAATAACGTTCCTCCCTGTTCTTTTTACCAGGACACAAACTAATTCCTGCCAGTAAAGCACATGCGTTCAGCTCTGTAACGGGTTTAGATGTAAATAAATAACGTTCCTCCCTGTTCTTTTTGCCAGGACACAAACTATTCCTGCCAGTAAAGCACATGCGTACAGCTGTGTAACGGGTTTAGACATAAATAAATAACGTTCCTCCCTGTTCTTTTTGCCAGGACACAAACTAATCCCTGCCAGTAAAGCACATGCGTACAGCTCTGTAACGGGTTTAGACATAAATAAATAACGTTCCTCCCTGTTCTTTTTACCAGGACACAAACTAATTCCTGCCAGTAAAGCACATGCGTACAGCTGTGTAACGGGTTTAGACATAAATAAATAACGTTCCTCCCTGTTCTTTTTGCCAGAACACAAACTAATTCCTGCCAGTAAAGCACATGCGTACAGCTGTGTAACGGGTTTAGACATAAACAAATAACGTTCCTCCCTGTTCTGTTTACCAGAACACAAACTAATTCCTGCCAGTAAAGCACATGCGTACAGCTGTGTAACGGGTTTAGAGATAAATAAATAACGTTCCTCCTGGTTCTTAATGCCAGGACACAAACTAATTCCTGCCAGTAAAGCACATGCGTACAGCTGTGTAACGGGTTTAGACATAAATAAATAGCGTTCCTCCCTGTTCTTTTTGCCAGAACACAAACTAATTCCTGCCAGTAAAGCACATGCGTACAGCTGTGTAACGTGTTTAGACATAAATAAATAACGTTCCTCCCTGTTCTGTTTGCCAGGACACAAACTAATTCCTGCCAGTAAAGCACATGCGTACAGCTGTGTAACGGGTTTAGACATAAACAAATAACGTTCCTCCCTGTTCTGTTTACCAGAACACAAACTAATTCCTGCCAGTAAAGCACATGCGTACAGCTGTGTAACGGGTTTAGACATAAATAAATAACGTTCCTCCCTGTTCTTTTTGCCAGCACACAAACTAATTCCTGCCAGTAAAGCACATGCGTACAGCTCTGTAACGGGTTTAGAGATAAATAAATTACCTTCCTCCCTGTTCTTTTTGCCAGGACACAAACTAATTCCTGCCAGTAAAGCACATGCGTACAGCTGTGTAACGGGTTTAGACATAAATAAATAACGTTCCTCCCAGTTCTTTTTGCCAGGACACAAACTAATTCCTGCCAGTAAAGCACATGCGTACAGCTCTGTAACGGGTTTAGATGTAAATAAATAACGTTCCTCCCTGTTCTTTTTGCCAGCACACAAACTAATTCCTGCCAGTAAAGCACATGCGTACAGCTGTGTAACGGGTTTAGACATAAATAAATAACGTTCCTCCCTGTTCTTAATGCCAGGACACAAACTAATTCCTGCCAGTAAAGCACATGCGTACAGCTGTGTAACGTGTTTAGACATAAATAAATAACGTTCCTCCCAGTTCTTTTTACCAGGACACAAACTAATCCCTGCCAGTAAAGCACATGCGTACAGCTCTTTCACGAGTTTAGATGTAAATAAATAACGTTCCTCTCTGTTCTTTTTACCAGGACACAAACTAATCCCTGCCAGTAAAGCACATGCGTACAGCTCTGTAACGGGTTTAGACATAAACAAATAACGTTCCTCCCAGTTCTTTTTGCCAGGACACAAACTAATTCCTGCCAGTAAAGCACATGCGTACAGCTGTGTAACGGGTTTAGACATAAATAAATAACGTTCCTCCCAGTTCTTTTTGCCAGGACACAAACTAATCCCTGCCAGTAAAGCACATGCGCACAGCTCTGAAACGGTTTAGACATAAATAAATAACGTTCCTCCCTGTTCTTAATGCCAGGACACAAACTAATTCCTGCCAGTAAAGCACATGCGCACAGCTCTGTAACGGTTTAGACATAAATAAATAAATAACGTTCCTCCCTGTTCTTTTTGCCGGGACACAAACTAATTCCTGCCAGTAAAGCACATGCGTACAGCTCTGTAACGTGTTTAGACATAAATAAATAACGTTTCTCCCTGTTCTTAATGCCGGGACACAAACTAATTCCTGCCAGTAAAGCACATGCGTATAGCTGTGTAACGGGTTTAGACATAAATAAATAACGTTCCTCCCTGTTCTTTTTGCCGGGACACAAACTAATTCCTGCCAGTAAAGCACATGCGTACAGCTGTGTAACGGGTTTAGACATAAATAAATAACGTTCCTCCCTGTTCTTTTTGCCAGGACACAAACTAATTCCTGCCAGTAAAGCACATGCGTACAGCTCTGTAACGTGTTTAGACGTATACTTGTGCTACCCAATGAGATATCTGTCCCTATTAGTATTCAGCTGATGGTATCTGCAGTCAGTATTTTATCTCTCACTAAGAGGCGAGCACGGAAGGTCGGGTGGGTGCATGAGACGTGTTTTATTTGTGCGCTCATCGAGTGATTAACACAAATTAATGTAAAATAAGACAATGAAATGTAAAACTGTAAAACTGTT
The DNA here is from genome assembly GCF_027579735.1 of Bombina bombina. Lineage (NCBI taxonomy): Eukaryota > Metazoa > Chordata > Amphibia > Anura > Bombinatoridae > Bombina > Bombina bombina. The sequence continues at coordinate 1,280,759,763 of NC_069501.1, read as the reverse complement.
ATCATGACCTGCCGGTAATAGCATTAATTTGTATTTATTCCCACTAGACTAATTATAACGTGTGTGCCGCACGTGCACTGCTGCTAATGGACAGAGCATGGTTTATTAAAGAATTTAATTGAGCTTCTATTAATAGTACAATTACTTGGCTTGGCGAGGGCGAGAGTCCTAGGAAACTGCCTTACAGCACATTAAATGGATTACAGATCAGTCTTTATTCTAACAATGTCCATGTTTGTATGGCCAGATACAGAATTATAGCCAAAGAATGCAAGGACCATAGGTTTGTAACTGTCTGTGGTCAGACCGCACGTAGCGCCAACAGCAGGGGCGAAACTAGCATTGGTGCAGCAGGGCCCGTATGAGCTATATACATAGGAGTGTGCACAATCCAAATGCATGGGAGCCTGTCTATCTATCTGTCTGTCTGTCTGTCTATATCTATCTATCATCTATCTGTCTATCTAATTATCTATCTATTTATCTATCTATCTGCCTATCTGTCTATCTATTATCTATCTATCTATCTATCTATCTATCTGCCTATCTGTCTATCTATTATCTATCTATCTATTTATCTATCTGTCTGTCTATCTATGTGTCTATCTATCTATCTATCTATCTATCTATCTGTCTGGCTGTCTATATCTATCTATCTATCATCTATTTGTCTATCTAATTATATATCTATTTATCTATCTGTCTGCCTATCTGTCTATCTATTATCTATCTATCTATGTATCTATCTGTCTGTCTATCTATGTGTCTATCTATCTATCTATCATCTATCTATCTATCTTTCTATCTATTATCTATCTAACTATCATCTATATAACTATCATCTATCTATCATCTATCTATCTATCTATCTATCTATCTATCTATCTATCTATCTATCTATCTATCTATATATCTATTATCTTTCTATATTTCTATCTATCTAACTATCATCTATATAACTACCATCTATCTATCTATCTATCATCTATCTATCTATTTATCTTTCTATATATTATCTATATATATATATATATATATCTATCTTTCTATCTATTATCTATATATCTATCTATCTATCTATCTATCTATCTATCATCTATCTATCTATTATCTATATATCTATCTAACTAACTATCTATCTAACTATCATCTATCTATCTATTATCTATCTATCATATATCTATCTATTTATATTTCTATCTATTCTCTATCTATCATCTATCTATCTATCCATCTATCTATCTATCTATCTATCTATCTATCTATCTATCTATCTATCTATCATCTATCTATCTATTTATCTTTCTATCTATTATCTATCTAGCATCTATCTATCTAACTTTCTATCTATTATATATATAAAGAGAGAGAGAGAGAGAGAGATAACAAAAGCAAGTTGCAGCAGACGAGTAGATTAAAAGTTCCAAATTTATTTCATAGTATTAAAATATATGTCCACAACATCCATGGAGACAGTGAGCAAACACAGTCACTTGTGCAAAACGGCTGACATGTTTTGACCCTTAGGTTGTAATCATAGCTGTTTAAAGAAACACCTGACCACCTATTTAAGGGGGTAGGTTACATCTCATTGGTTAAAAATAAACTGATTAAAAATTCAACAAGGTGTGTCATTAGGTAATTACAATACCTGCTCATACAATACAATTTAAACTGCCCTATACAATTCCAAAATACTGTGTATTAAAGTGTAAATAATTCACTGGACAAACCAGTGAAGGGATCAGATAAATACATAGATAAATTATTGTACATGGTCTTAAATGTTTACAATGTGCATCATTTAAAACAACATAAAGAACACGCTATTTGACGAATAGTGAAACAATTGAGCTGTATAAACAGAAAATGGGGAGGCAAATAGCTGAAAGAAAAGAAAGTAAGTTAAATAAACCTAGCAATCAAACATCTTAGTTAAGAAAAGTATAAACTGTAAACCACAGATTGAATAAAACATAAAATTATGTAGGTTTACATATCAAGGATTGTTTGTTAACTTTTCATGTTATGTATATATATATATATATATATATATGTTACGGTTACCCTTAGTCTCGCTGAGAGATGGACCGCTTAGTAGCCTGGATCCCTATTGCTAAAGAGGGGAGAAGCTGCTTTCCATAGTATTCTATATGAGTCTCGCAAATATAGAATAATCTCCCTTAGCTGCAGTACAGCTAGGATACCCTTCTGCCCACAAAAACGAGTCAACGCTGCGATTGAGGGTCAAACAAGAACTCAGGACTGGGATGCCCAGCCTGCTTTTTATTAAGGTTACATGCACACAGGGCACTCCCAGGGGGAGAGGGGGGGAAGCACAAAATCCCCCATCACACATTTAGATAGAGAGCACTGTCCTTTGACAGGCCACAATAGGATTACAGTACTTAAGATAACAAGTTTACAAGTTCATCTTATCAATTAGCAGTCTGGCTCCAGAGGTGATTAGACAATAGTTTCTAAAAGCTGAAAAAAAAGAGTTAACTCTTTATGAAATGAAACTTGTTACAGTTTTCTTGGAGCCCTTCTTAGGCGCTGGCTTGCTGGTTCAGGCATTGCTGCTGGGAAATAAGCTCTTCACAACAAAATAACTAATGCTTCTGTAACATTGCTCCCTTTCTGTGGAACACTCTGGCAGACACGGTCTGACCCCTTTTCGGGGCAGACTAAGGCTGTCCAGACCGCTGGTTATGCGGGGCTGAGGTCGGTTTGTCTGGACAACCCGTCGGCGTTGCCATTCTGTTTCCCAGGTCTGTAAGTAATGGTGAAATTGAAGGTTTGCAACGATAAGCTCCAACGTAATAGCCTGCCGTTATCTCCAGAGACCCGGTTCAGCCACACCAACGGGTTATGGTCGGTGACCAGAGTGAACTCCTGACCATATAAATAGGGAGTCAATTTCTTTAATGCCCACACCAAAGCCAAACACTCCTTTTCGACCGCTGCATAGCTGACTTCGCGGGGCAGGAGCTTCCGGCTGATGTAGGCAACTGGATGCTCCCCTCCATCTTCGCCTACTTGGCTGAGGACGGCTCCCAGCCCGAACATGGAAGCATCGGTATGGACGATAAAACGTTTGTTAAGGGCTGGGGCCGCCAAGACAGGAGCGTTAATTAGAGCATTTTTGAGAGCCTGGAAAGCCGTTTCACAGTGGGGAGACCACAGGACCTGTCGAGGTAAGTTCTTCTTGGTCAAGTCAGTCAGGGGTTTGGCAAGTGTGCTGTAGTCTGGTACGAACCGTCTATAGTACCCTGCCGTGCCCAGGAAGGCTAGGACCTGAGTCTTAGTGATGGGGGTGGGCCAATTGGCGACAGCTTCTATTTTGGCCGGCTCTGGTCGCTGCTTTCCACACCCCACCCGGTGACCCAGGTACTGTACCTCGGCCATCCCAAAGTGGCATTTTTCTGGCTTCAGAGTCAGGCCAGCAGCCCGGATCTGATCCAGAACCATTCCCACATGAGCTAAGTGGTCCTCCCAGGACTCACTGTGGATCGCTATGTCGTCCAGGTAGGCGCAAGCAAAACTCTGGAAGCCATCCAGGAGCCTATCCACCAAGCGCTGGAATGTAGCTGGGGCATTCTTCATCCCAAACGGCATTACCCTAAACTGATATAAGCCGAATGGGGTGACGAATGCCGACTTGGGGATAGCCTCCGGGGCCAGGGGAATCTGCCAGTAACCTTTGCAGAGGTCAATAGTGGTCAGGTAATTTCCCCTGGCTATACGATCGAGTAGCTCGTCTACCCTGGGCATAGGGTAAGCGTCCGTCACGGTATTTTCATTGAGCCTCCGATAGTCTACGCAGAACCGGGTGGTCCCATCTTTCTTGGGCACCAAGACAACTGGGGAGGCCCAGGGACTATCGGAGGGCTCAATTACCCTGAGCTGGAGCATCTCATCGATCTCCTTCTTCATTCCTGTCCTAACTGCTTCGGGGATTCGGTACGGAGCCTGGCGCAAGGGAGCTTGTCCCGGAGTATCTACCTGGTGGGTGGTTAAAGTAGTGTACCCTGGCTTCGGGGAGAAGGTGAGGTGTTTGGACTGGAGGAGTTGGTTGAGCTGCTCCCTTTCAGTGGGGCTAAGTCGGTCCCCTATCTGAACCTGCGCCACTATACCTGTGGGGAGGCTCTTTTCTAATAGGTCTGGAATGGGTAAACTGTCGGGGTCTTCCTGAGGGGAACAACATACGGCCGTCACGTTCTCTGGTCGCTCAAAATATTCCTTGAGCATGTTTACATGGAATGTCTTTCTAAGATTGTTGTCGTGGCAGCTAGCTATCACATAAGTGGTGTCTCCCCTTTTCTCTACGATCTGGTAGGGACCCTGCCAGGACGCCTGCAATTTGTCTGTCTTCACCGGCTTAAGTACTAACACCTTTTGTCCTATGGTGAAGATTCTCTTTCGGGCCCCCCGATCGTACCATACTTTCTGTCTTCTCTGGGCCAACTGGAGATTAGCCCGCACGGATTTGGCTAATTGCTCCATTCGGTCCCTGAGTTCCAGCACGTATGGCACAATTGGGACACCGTCAGCCTCCATCTCTCCCTCCCAGTGCTCCCGGATCAGGTTTAGGGGTCCCCGTACCTTTCTTCCGTAGAGCAACTCGAAGGGAGAGAACCCTGTCGTTTCCTGGGGCACCTCCCGATAAGCAAATAGGAGGTGCGGCAGGAAGCGTTCCCAGTCTCGGTATTCCTGAGTGAACGTCTTGAGCATTTGCTTGAGGGTCCCATTGAACCTCTCACACAGCCCGTTCGTCTGGGGGTGGTATGGGGAGCTTAGGAGGGACTTAATTTTGCAAACCTGCCAGAGTTGTTGGGTCAATTCAGCCGTAAATTGGGTGCCTCGGTCGGATAGGATTTCTTTTGGAAATCCTACCCGGGAGAACACCTGTACTAGTGCATTCGCTACCGTATCCGCTTGTATGTTGGATAGGGCGACAGCCTCTGGGTACCTGGTAGCGTAGTCCACTACGGTAAGAATGTATCGCTTACCGGAGGGACTAGGGGTAGCCAGTGGTCCCACTAGGTCAATAGCAACCCGGCTGAAGGGTTCCTCTACAATGGGCATATTTACTAGCTGGGCTTTAGGGTGATCGCCTCGCCTTCCTACTCGTTGACACACATCGCAGGTGTTACAGTAAGTTCTAACGTCAGCGTGCACCCCTGGCCAAAAGAACGTGTGAGTAATGCGGTGTAGGGTACGGGTAACGGCTAGGTGGCCTGCTAAGGGGATGTCGTGGCCTATTTTGAGGATTTCTTGACGGTATTTGTGGGGCACTACCAGCTGTCGCCTACGCTGTCCCCTTTTCTCTGTCCAGCGGTATAGTTTCCCTTTTTCCCATAAGAATGTTTCGTTATCTGCCCCGCCCCCTCCGGTCTCTGCTCGTTCCCGGTACTTTTGTAAGGTCGGGTCAGTCTTAGACTCTGCCTCGAAAGCATCTGGGGTGTCCCAGGGTATGGGGCCTAACCTGTCAGGCAAGGTCGGGGTAGGTCTTACCTGTGTCTCCCGCACTGGTGAGAGCTCTCGCTCCGTCCGGGCTTGGGCCCGTGTAGTCACTGGGTCCGCCTCGTTGTTGCATACTGGAGCATAGGCAGAAGTCATGGGGCCCAAATCGTTGCCCAGTAGTACTTCGGCAGGTAAATTATCCATTAGGCCCACGTTCACAGCCCCCTTTCCCGCTCCCCAATCAAGATGTACTTTAGCTGTTGGAATTTTGTACACATCCCCCCCCGCCACTCTAACGGCCACAGTCTGTCCGGATCGCTTGTGCTCTGGCACCAAATGACTCTGTACCAGCGTGATAGTAGCCCCTGTGTCTCGCAATCCCTCGGTAGATCGCCCCTCGAGCCATACCCTCTGCCGATGGTGCTGGCGGTTATCTGAGGCAGCATATACAGGGTCTGCCTCGTGAAGCGGCCCCACATATCCCTCCATAGGGGCCTCTTGGTTAACACAGAGGGCCCGGGCCGGACGATAGGACCCAGAGGGGTAATTGTAATTCCTGGGTGTCTGGTGCGTATTAAGGGGGCAGCTAGCCATGAAATGCCCTGGTTGCTTGCATCGGTGGCAAGTCGGTCTGGGACGCTCAGAGCTGTTATTGGGTGGTCCTGAGTGTCGGACGGGCCCTGTGGGCACCGGGGCTCGGAATTCAGCACGAGGGGGTGTACGGTAAACCTCTCTGGGTTCGACCCGTGCTGGAGCTCGGTAGTTCATGGGTTCGTGAAGACGGGAGTCATAATGTTCATCGGCCAATTTGGCTGCTTCTTCTAAGGTAGAAGGCCGCCTGTCTCGCAGCCATTCCTTCCCTTGCTGTTCCATGCCATTATAAAAATGTTCTAAGAGAAACAATTGTAAAATTTCCTCCCCAGTCACCGCTTTACATCCGCTCAGCCAGTGATTTGCCGCTCTCTGCATTCGGTGCGCCCATTCCATATGGGTATCGTTAGGCTTCTTTTCCGTGCCCCGAAACTGTCGGCGATACGTGTCCGGAGTTACAGCGTACCGTCGCAACAGTGTCTCCTTAACTAGCTCATACTGTGTCACTTCCTCAGCACCCAGAGTACGAAAGGCTTCCAGGGCTCGCCCGGATAGTTTCCCAGACAATATCGTGGGCCACTCTCTGTTGGGAATCTGGTGCAGGGCACATTGCCTTTCGAAGTCCGCCAAATATTCATCAATCCCTGTCTCGCTCTCTAGGAAGGGTCGAAATGCCGCATAGGGTATCTTGGGCCTCCCAGCATTTTCGACAGGGATGATTACCTGCGGGGCTTCAGCATTGCGGTGTGCGTTCGCTAGGTTGAGTTCGTGGGCTCGAGTCTCTCGTATATCCTCGTCCGCCTCCGCCATCAACTGCTGTACCAATTCCATGGAGGGGTTCGGCCCGTATAATGAGAGCCTTTCCCGAACAATCCTGGTTTTTTCGTCACTAATCGTGGTCGGTGTTTCCGCCATTGTGAAGCTCTGATCCAGTTCGGTCAATTCTGCGATCAGCTCTCTCCTCGGCCGGTTGCTGGCGTACCCCCCTCTGCTTTCAAGTAAATCCTTTAGGGTTGTACGCTTCAATTTTTCGTAAGCGCTCTCCATCCGTTCTGTACCTCTCCTAGGAAATCCAGGAAAATCCCGCCGCTGCCGCCAAATGTTACGGTTACCCTTAGTCTCGCTGAGAGATGGACCGCTTAGTAGCCTGGATCCCTATTGCTAAAGAGGGGAGAAGCTGCTTTCCATAGTATTCTATATGAGTCTCGCAAATATAGAATAATCTCCCTTAGCTGCAGTACAGCTAGGATACCCTTCTGCCCACAAAAACGAGTCAACGCTGCGATTGAGGGTCAAACAAGAACTCAGGACTGGGATGCCCAGCCTGCTTTTTATTAAGGTTACATGCACACAGGGCACTCCCAGGGGGAGAGGGGGGGAAGCACAAAATCCCCCATCACACATTTAGATAGAGAGCACTGTCCTTTGACAGGCCACAATAGGATTACAGTACTTAAGATAACAAGTTTACAAGTTCATCTTATCAATTAGCAGTCTGGCTCCAGAGGTGATTAGACAATAGTTTCTAAAAGCTGAAAAAAAAGAGTTAACTCTTTATGAAATGAAACTTGTTACAGTTTTCTTGGAGCCCTTCTTAGGCGCTGGCTTGCTGGTTCAGGCATTGCTGCTGGGAAATAAGCTCTTCACAACAAAATAACTAATGCTTCTGTAACATTATATATACACAAATATTTATGATAAGCTGTTTAAATGAGAGGCACTGAATGTGCTAGTATACAGGTACCTGTGTCACCATGCGTAAAGGTTCAGAACCACTGGTATACAAGTGAGAACATTTTTGTTAATAAAGTTCTACACTGAGTCAATATTAGAATAAGAGAAAGAAAACATGGAAAAAGATGGAAAAAGACGTCACAGAGGACGTTACAGAAACCATTACAGAAGAGGGAGATGCCAACCGGACAATAGCCCCCCAAATGATTATTATTTCCAAAAATTAATTAAGTCATACTCAGAGTTCAGGCCATTTGGCACTCTTGTTTTGAGCTTAAATATCCAGTACATCTCCCTCTTCTGCAACAATTTTTCTCGATCACCACCTCGAGGAGGACAAAAGACCCTTTCTATGGCTTGCCATCTCACGGTATTAATGTTTTTGTCATGGTAACGGGCAAAATGTCTTACCAATGGAGTGCTAGCCTCACCAGCCTGTATTGTAGACAGGTGGTTTCTAATTCTAACTTTTACCTCGTTGGTAGTGAGGCCTACATACTGTAAATGGCACGATGTACAGGTTAGTAAGTATATCACATATGTGGTAGTACATTTCAAACAACTAGTGATTGGGAAAGTTTCCCCAGTCACCTCGGATTTAAATATGTTTGAAGCTGTGATATACTCACAAACCCGACATTTTTGTCTGCACTTGTAGATGCCCTTTTGTGTAAGCCACGAGCTGGCTGGTTTATCAAATTCTGGTAAAGATGATGGAGATAGAGTGTTAGCTAGAGTACGTGCTCTCCGATAAGAACAACGTAGTCCATTCTTTACACACCTTTCTAATTTGTCATCAGGGGACAGAAAGTTAAAATGTTTTTTGACAATATTGCATATCTCTTGGTACTGTGCACTGAACTCTGTAACAAACGTGATACCCTGAGAGTCAGTATTGGGTTTTCTTAATGTCACAGGCTGTTCCCGAATTAGTTCATGTCTATCAATACTCTGGACTTGTCTCTCTGCTTTATGTATAATCTTGTCGGAATAGCCTCTCTGTTTGAGCCTCCTGGCAAGATCTTCAGATTGTTTACGAAACATATCTCCCTGACTACAGTTCCTCTTGACTCTGACAAATTGTCCCTTGGCAACAGCAAACGGAACATGAGTTGGGTGGCAGCTTTTGGCATGTAACAGCGCATTCCCAGCAATGGGTTTCCTATAGATGTTACTGATGATTCTTCCTTCTTTGGTACCGGTTAGGGTGATATCCAAAAAATTAATCAAATTACTATGTAATTCAGAAGTAAAACGGATACCATAGGTATTATCATTAAGATAAAGCATGAAGTTAGAAAAATCAGTATCATCACCCAACCAGATGACCAAAAGGTCATCTATGTATCGCCCATAATAATGGACAAAATGTCTAAAGGGATTACTATCTCCATAGATGTGGGACAGCTCCCACCAACCCATGAACAGGTTGGCATAGGAGGGGGCGAACTTCGCCCCCATGGCTGTCCCACATCTCTGGAGATAGAATCGATCCTCAAATTTAAAATAATTGTGGGTCAGGAGATATTTAAGTACACATAAGATATACATCTGAAAATCATGAGTCAAATTTGAGTGATGTTTCAAAAAATAAGCTATCGCTTCCAGACCCTCTTTATGGGGAATGGACGAGTATAAAGCCACAACATCAATCGCGGCCCATCTTAATTCATCATATTTCCAATCTGTACCTTCCAGTATATCAATCACATGTTTGGTATCTCGAAGATAACCAAACAAAGAAACCACAAGTGGTTGTAAGAGACTGTCTATCCATTGTGATGCGTGTTCGGTTAAAGAACCTATAACCGCTCACTATTGGGCGTCCCTTGATATTGATGAGGGATTTATGCACTTTGGGCAAGTGATGGAAGATGGGCACTATACGATGTTTGACACACAGATATTCAAATGTTTTAATGTCAAAGTGTCCATCCTCCAATCCATCGTCCAACAAACTGAATAGGTCTCTCTGGAAGGATCGGGTCAGATCGGATGCAAGAAGGGCATAGTTCTCTATATAATCAAGCTGGCGATTGGCCTCCTTGACATAATCCGACCGATTAAGGACGACTATAGATCCACCCTTATCTGCCGAGCGAACAACTATCTCCTTATTGCATCTCAACTCCTCAAGAGCCACTTTTTCTTGCCTGGTAAGATTTTGTTTAGTGTATGAGCTATTGGATTTGAGTTCCAAAAGATCACGCTCAACTCTCTTGAAAAATGTTTCCAAAACTGGACCCCTGTGTTGTATGGGATAAAAAGTAGACGGGTTTCTGAAACCCCCATGTGAATTTAGTCTGTCTGACTCAAGGTCCTCTGAACCTTCCCTCAAAAGGTGTTCAAGAGTTAAAGTATCACAAGCTTCCTTAAAGGAAGCTCTGTGGATGTATGTTTTTGAATTAGTGCTAATGTTTCTGATAGAAAGTTCAGCATTGTCAGAAACATTATCAGGTGTATCATTATAGAATTTATTAAGAGTAATGTTTCTGATAAGCTTGTTGACATCGAGAATTGTTTTAATGATATCAAAGTTGTTAGTCGGTGAGAAATTGAGACCATAACCAAGTAATGAGAGTTGGGATGGTGTCAAAACATAATCAGACAAATTAATTACATTATTAGTTATTTGTATTTTTGTTTGCCCCGATTGCCCCTGTTGCCCCTCAATTGGTAACGGTCCGCTCCACCATAGGTCCCTTGACCTATCCCCGTTTTCTGCGGGGGAAGGCAAAAAACCTGCGCCATATTGTGCAGATCTTCATTGGAAACCATAGACCCTTGTATGTGTGGAGTAGGCGTGGTGTCACTAATATAAACATATTTGGAGGCTGTGGGATTCGGGGTTAAATGTGTATCTTTAGGCCTAATGGCCTGTTGATTATGTGAGTCATTTGTGGTTCTCTCATTGGAAGTATGTGTTATTTTTAAGATACCTTTTGGTTGTTCCTCACCTCCTGAGGCACCCCTCTCATCGCCTGACTCAAACTCACTATCTGAGTATGTGACTTTTTTGGGGTTATGTGATTGGTTAGACTGTTCATGAAGCTGTAATTATACCCAGGGGACACCAGGGCTGCGACGTGCCCACTCTGCGCTCACACTGATTCCAGCGAGGTACTGATCTCTGTGCGCAGATGCCATAAGGAAATTAATAAAACTGTTATTTCCTACTAGATAAAAATATCTAAAAAGATAGGAACAGTGAGTATCTATTGGGGTTTAGGTTTAGGCTTTTTTATTTACATTTTTGGGCTGTTTTTTTTTAGATTAGGGTTTTTTGAGGCTTGAAAAAGAGCTGATTGAACTTTTAAGGGCAGTAAAAGAGCTAAATGCCCTTTTAGGGCAATGCCCATACAAATGACCCTTTAGGTTTTTTTATTTTGGGGGGTTAGGTGGGTGGGGGGTTTTTACTGTTAGGGGACTTAGTATTTTTAGAGGTAAAAGAGCTGTTTAACTTAGGGCAATGCCCTACAAAAGGCCCTTTTAAGAGCTATTGGTAGTTTAGATTAGGGGGTGTTTTTATTTTGGGGGATTTTTTATTTTCATAGGGTTTAGGTATATTTGTTTATATTTTTGATAAATATAAATTTTTGTTTATTTTTTTCTCTGATGTTAGACTTTTTTATTTTTTGTAATTTAATGTTAGTTTTTTTATTTTAATTGTAATTTAGTAGTTATTGGGGTTAATTTAGGGGATTTTAGGGGGCTTAGTAATTTAGTTATTTGCATTGTGGGGGGGGTTGGCGGTATAGGGGTTAATATATTAATTAGGGTTATTGCAATGTGGGGGTTTGGTGGTTTTGGTGTTAATAGGTTAATTAGGGCTATTGCGATGTGGGGGTTTGGCAGTTTAGGGGTTCATAGGGTAATTTGTGTTATTGTGATGTGGGGGGTTGGCGATTTTGAGATTAATAGGTTAATTAGGTTTATTGCGATGTGGCATGTGGGGGTTGGGGGTTTAAGAGTTAATAGGTTAAATAGGTTTATTGCGATGTGGGTGGTTGGCGGTTAAGGGTTTAATATGAGTGAGGAGTAGAAGGAGGGAGAGTTGTAGGGAGGGATGATATGTTGCAAGTGAGGAGATGGTGGTCAGAAAGAGGAAAGGGGGAATTTGTGAAGTTTGAGAGAGTGCATTGATAGCTACAGATCAGGTCAAGAGAGTGACCGTCTTTGTGAGTGGGAGAAATAGTCCATTGTGACAAACGGAAAGAGGAAGTGAGTGCAGAAGTTGTTTTGCAGAGGATGCAGTGTTGGCCTTAATTACATAACCACTTCTATACCTATATCGGGGGGTTAGGTATTAGTGATGTTTGGTATTTAGTAGGCCTTAATCACATAACCACTTCTATACCTATATGTGGGGGCTAGGTATTAGTGTTGGTTAGTATTTAGTAGGCCTTAATCACATAACCACTTCTATACCTATATGGGGGGTTAGGTATTAGTGTTGGTTAGTATTTAGTAGGCCTTAATCACATAACCACTTCTATACCTATATGGGGGGTTAGGTATTAGTGTTGGTTAGTATTTAGTAGGCCTTAATCACCTAACCACTTCTATACCTATATGGGGGGTTAGGTATTAGTGTTGGTTAGTATTTAGTAGGCCTTAATCACATAACCACTTCTATACCTATATGGGGATGGTTAGGTGATTAGTATTTAGTAGGCCTTAATCACATAATCACTTATATACCTATATGGGGTTGGTTAGGTGATTAGTGTTGGTTAGTGTTTAGTAGGCCTTAATCACCTAACCACTTCTATACCTATATGGGGGGTTAGGTGATTAGTGTTGGTTAGTATTTAGTAGGCCTTAATCACATAACCACTTATATACCTATATGGTGGTTAGGTGATTAGTATTGGTTAGTATTTAGTAAGCCATAATCACATAACCACTTCTATTCCTATATGGGGGGGGGGGGGTAGGTATAAGTGTTGGTTAGTATTTAGTAAGCCATAATCACATAACCACTTCTACATAACCACTTCTATACCTATATGGGGGTTAGGTGATTAGTATTGGTTAGCATTTAGTAGGCCTTATTCACATAATCACTTCTATACCTATATGGGGTGATTAGTGTTGGTTAGTATTTAGTAGGCCTTAATCACATAACCACTTCTATACCTATATGGGGGCCATTAGGTGAATAGTGTTGGTTAGTATTTAGTAGGCCTTAATCACTTAACCACTTATATATCTATATCGGAATGGTTAGGTGATTTGTGTTGGTTAGTATTTAATAGGCCTTAATCACATAACCACTTCTATACCTATATCGGGGTGGTTAGGTGATTTGTGTTGGTTAATATTTAATAGGCCTTAATCACATAACCACTTCTATACCTATATGGGGGTGGTTAGGTGATTACTGTTGGTTAGTATTTTGTAGGCCTTAATCGCCTAACCACTTCTATACCTATAAGGGGGGGTTAGGTGATTAGTGTTGGTTAGTATTTAGTAGGCCTTAATCACTTAACCACTTCCATACCTATATGAGGGGGGGGGGTAGGTGATTAGTGTTGGTTAGTATTTATTGGGCCTTAATCACCTAACCACTTCTATACCTATATGGGGGGGGGGGGTTAGGTGATTAGTGTTGGTTAGTATTTAGTAGGCCTTAATCACCTAACCACTTCTATACCTATATGGGGGTGGTTAGGTGATTACTGTTGGTTAGTATTTAGTAGGCCTTAATCACCTAAACAATTCTATACCTATATGGGGGGGTTAGGTGATTTGTGTTGGTTAGTATTTAATAGGCCTTAATCACATAACCACTTCTATACCTATATGGGGTGGTTAGGTGATTAGTGTTGGTTAGTATTTAGTAGGTCTTAATCACCTTACCACTTCTATACCTATATGGGGTGTAGGTGATTAGTGTTGGTTAGTATTTAGTAGGCCATAATTACATAATCACTTCTATACCTATATGGGGTGATTAGTGTTGGTTAGTATTTAGTAGGCCTTAATCACCTAACAACTTCTATACCTATATGGGGGAGGTGGTTAGGTGATTAGTGTTGGTTAGTATTTTGTAGGCCTTAATCACAAAACCTCTTCTATACCTATATGGGGGGTTAGGTGATTAGTGTTGGTTAGTATTTAGTAGGTCTTAATCACCTAACCACTTCTATACCTATATGGGGGGTGGTTAGGTGATTAGTGTTGGTTAGTATTTAATAGGCCTTAATCACCTTACAACTTCTATACCTATATGGGGGAGGTGGTTAGGTGATTAGTGTTGGTTAGTATTTAATAGGCCTTAATCACCTAACAACTTCTATACCTATATGGGGGAGGTGGTTAGGTGATTAGTGTTGGTTAGTATTTTGTAGGCCTTAATCACATAACCTCTTCTATACCTATATGGGGGGTTAGGTGATTAGTGTTGGTTAGTATTTAGTAGGTCTTAATCACATAACCACTTCTATACCTATATCGGAGTCATTAGGTGAATAGTGTTGGTTAGTATTTAATAGGCCTTAATCACATAGCCACTTCTATACCTATATGGGGTGGTTAGGTGATTAGTGTTGGTTAATATATAGTAGGCCTTAATACCCTTACCACTTCTATACACATATGGGGGGTTAGGTGATTAGTGTTGGTTAGTATATGGTAGGCCTTAATCACATAACCACTTCTATACCTATATGTGGGGGGTAGGTGATTAGTGTTGGTTAGTAATTAGAAGGCCTTAATCTAGGGTTGCCACCTGTCCCTTAAAATACAGAACACTTATAAGTTACACATGCTGCAGGGTGTGCAGGGAGGAATATAAATAGTGCTGTCCAGAAACACAATACATGTTCCTCCCTTCACACCCTGCAGCATGTGTAACTCATAGGTGTCCAGGAAAACATGGCTGAGGTGGCAACCCTACCTTAATCACATAATCACTTATATACCTATATGGGGGGTGATTAGGTGATTAGTGTTGGTTACTATTTAGTAGGCCTTAATCACCTAACCACTTCTATACCTATATGGGGGTGGTTAGGTGATTAGTGTTGGTTAGTATTTAATAGGCCTTAATCACATAACCACTTCTATACCTATATCGGGGTGGTTAGGTGATTTGTGTTGGATAATATTTAATAGGCCTTAATCACATAACCACTTCTATACCTATATGGGGGTGGTTAGGTGATTACTGTTGGTTAGTATTTAGTAGGCCTTAATCACCTAACCACTTCTATACCTATAAGGGGGGGGTTAGGTGATTAGTGTTGGTTAGTATTTAATAGGCCTTAATCACATAACCACTTCTATACCTATATGGGGGTGGTTAGGTGATTACTGTTGGTTAGTATTTTGTAGGCCTTAATCATCTAACCACTTCTATACCTATAAGGGGGGGTTAGGTGATTAGTGTTGGTTAGTATTTAGTAGGACTTAATCACTTAACCACTTCCATACCTATATGAGGGGGGGGGGGGTAGGGGATTAGTGTTGGTTAGTATTTATTGGGCCTTAATCACCTAACCACTTCTATACCTATATGGGGGGGGGGTTAGGTGATTAGTGTTGGTTAGTATTTAGTAGGCCTTAATCACCTAACCACTTCTATACCTATATGGGGGGGTTAGGTGATTAGTGTTGGTTAGTATTTAGTAGGCCTTAATCACCTAAACACTTCTATACCTATATGGGGGGGTTAGGTGATTTGTGTTGGTTAGTATTTAATAGGCCTTAATCACATAACCACTTCTATACCTATATGGGGTGGTTAGGTGATTAGTGTTGGTTAGTATTTAGTAGGTCTTAATCACCTTACCACTTCTATACCTATATGGGGGGTGGTTAGGTGATTAGTGTTGGTTAGTATTTAATAGGCCTTAATCACCTAACAACTTCTATACCTATATGGGGGACGTGGTTAGGTGATTAGTGTTGGTTAGTATTTAATAGGCCTTAATCACCTAACAACTTCTATACCTATATGGGGGAGGTGGTTAGGTGATTAGTGTTGGTTAGTATTTTGTAGGCCTTAATCACAAAACCTCTTCTATACCTATATGGGGGGTTAGGTGATTAGTGTTGGTTAGTATTTAGTAGGTCTTAATCACCTAACCACTTCTATACCTATATGGGGGGTGGTTAGGTGATTAGTGTTAGTTAGTATTTAATAGGCCTTAATCACCTTACAACTTCTATACCTATATGGGGGAGGTGGTTAGGTGATTAGTGTTGGTTAGTATTTAATAGGCCTTAATCACCTTACAACTTCTATACCTATATGGGGGGTGGTTAGGTGATTAGTGTTGGTTAGTATTTAATAGGCCTTAATCACCTTACAACTTCTATACCTATATGGTGGGTGGTTAGGTGATTAGTGTTGGTTAGTATTTAATAGGCCTTAATCACCTAACCACTTCTATACCTATATGGGGGGTGATTAGGTGATTAGTGTTGGTTAGTATTTAGTAGGCCTTAATCACCTAACCACTTCTATACCTATATGGGGGGTGATTAGGTGATTAGTGTTGGTTAGTATTTAGTAGGCCTTAATCACCTAACCACTTCTATACCTATATGGGGGGTGGTTAGGTGATTAGTGTTGGTTAGTATTTAATAGGCCTTAACCATATAACCTCTTCTATACCTACATGGGTGGTTAGGTGATTACTGTTGGTTAGTATTTAGTAGGCCTTAATCCCCTTACCACTTCTATACCTATATGGGGGGGGGGGGGGGTTAGGTGATATGTGTTGGTTAGCATTTAGTAGGCCTTATTCACATAACCACTTATATACCTATATGGGGGGGGGGGGATGGTGATTAGTGTTGGTTAGTATTTAGTAGGCCTTAATCACATAACCACTTCTATACCTATATCGCGGTGGTTGGGTAATTTGTGTTGGTTAGTATTTAATAGGCCTTAATCACATAACCACTTCTATACCTATATAGGGTGGTTAGGTGATTAGTGTTGGTTAGTATTTAGTAGGCCTTAATCCCCTTACCACTTCTATACCTATATGGGGGGGCTAGGTGATATGTGTTGGTTAGTATTTAGTAGGCCTTATTAACATAACCACTTATATACCTATATGGGGGGGGGGGTGATTAGTGTTTGTTAGTATTTAGTAGGCCTTAATCCCCTAACCACTTCTATACCTATATGGTGGTTAGGTGATTAGTATTGGTTAGTATTTAGTAAGCCATAATCACATAACCACTTCTATACCTATATGGTGGTTAGGTGATTAGTATTGGTTAGTATTTAGTAAGCCATAATCACATAACCACTTCTATACCTATATGGGGGTGGTTAGGGGATTAGTATTTAGTAGGCCTTAATCACATAACCACTTCTATACCTATATGGGGGTGGTTAGGTGATTAGTGTTGGTTAGTATTTAGTAGGCCTTAATCAACTAACCACTTCTATACCTATATGGGGGGGGGGGGGGGGTTAGGTGATTAGTGTTGGTTAGTATTTTGTAGGCCTTCATTACATAACCACTTCTATACCTATATGGGGGGGGGGGGGGGGGTTAGGTATTAGTGTTGGTTAATATTTAGTAGGCATTAATCACATAACCACTTCTATACCTATATGGGGGTGGTTAGGTGATTAGTATTGGTTAGTATTTAGTAAGCCATAATCACATAACCACTTATCTACCTATATAGGGGGGTTAGGTATTAGTGTTGGTTAGTATTTAGTAGGCCTTAATCACATAACCACTTCTATACCTATATGGTGGTTAGGTGATTAGTATTGGTTAGTATTTAGTAAGCCATAATCACATAACCACTTATCTACCTATATAGGGGGGTTAGGTATTGGTGTTGGTTAGTATTTAGTAAGCCATAATCACATAACCACTTCTATACCTATATGGGGGGGGGGGGGGGGTTAGGTGATTAGTATTGGTTAGCATTTAGTAGGCCTTATTCACATAATCACTTCTATACCTATATGGGGTGGTTAGGTATTAGTGTTGGTTATTATTTAGTAGGCCTTAATCACAAAACCACTTCTATACCTATATGGGGTTGGTTAAGTGATTAGTGTTGGTTAGTATTTAGTAGGCCTTAATCACCTAACCACTTCTATACCTATATGGGGGGGGTTAGGTGATAAGTGTTGGTTAGTATTTTGTAGGCCTTAATCACATAATCACATCTATACCTATATGGGGTGATTAGTGTTGGTTAGTATTTAGTAGGCCTTAATCACATAACCACTTCTATACCTATATGGGGGCCATTAGGTGAATAGTGTTGGTTAGTATTTAGTAGGCCTTAATCAATTAACCACTTATATATCTATATCGGAATGGTTAGGTGATTTGTGTTGGTTAGTATTTAATAGGCCTTAATCACATAACCACTTCTATACCTCTATGGGGTGGTTAGATGATTAGTGTTGGTTAGTATTTAGTAGGCCTTAATCACCTAACCACTTCTATACCTATATGGGGGTTAAGGTGATTAGTGTTGGTTAGTATTTAGTAGGCATTAATCACCTAACCACTTCTATACCTATATGGGGGGGGGTTAGGTGATTAGTGTTGGTTAGTATTTAGTAGGCCTTAATCACTTAACCACTTCTATACCTATATGGGGGGTTTGGGTGATTAGTGTTGGTTAGTATTTAGTAGGCCTTAATCACCTAACCACTTCTATATCTATATGGGGGGGGGGTTAGGTGATTAGTGTTGGTTAGTATTTATAAGGCCTTAATCACATAACCACTTCTATACCTATATGGGGTGGTTAGGTGATTAGTGTTGGTTAGTATTTAGTAGGCCTTAATCACCTAACCACTTCTATACCTATATGGGGGGGTTAGGTGATTAGTGTTGGTTAGTATTTAGTAGGCCTTAATTACATAGTCACTTCTATACCTATATTGGGGTGGTTAGGTGATTAGTGTTAGTTAGTATTTAGTAGGCCTTAATCAACTAACCACTTCTATACCTATATGGGGGGGGGGGGTTAGGTGATTAGTGTTGGTTAGTATTTTGTAGGCCTTCATTACATAACCACTTCTATACCTATATGGGGGGGGTTAGGTATTAGTGTTGGTTAATATTTAGTAGGCATTAATCACATAACCACTTATCTACCTATATAGGGGGGTTAGGTATTAGTGTTGGTTAGTATTTAGTAAGCCATAATCACATAACCACTTCTATACCTATATGGGGGGGGGGGGTTAGGTGATTAGTATTGGTTAGCATTTAGTAGGCCTTATTCACATAATCACTTCTATACCCATATGGGGTGGTTAGGTATTAGTGTTGGTTAGTATTTAGTAGGCCTTAATCAATTAACCACTTATATATCTATATTGGAATGGTTAGGTGATTTGTGTTGGTTAGTATTTAATAGGCCTTAATCACATAACCACTTCTATATCTATATTGGAATGGTTAGGTGATTTGTGTTGGTTAGTATTTAATAGGCCTTAATCACATAACCACTTCTATACCTCTATGGGGTGGTTAGATGATTAGTGTTGGTTAGTATTTAGTAGGCCTTAATCACCTAACCACTTCTATACCTATATGGGGGGGTTAGGTGATTAGTGTTGGTTAGTATTTAGTAGGCCTTAATCACTTAACCACTTCTATACCGTCTTTGTGAGTGGGAGAAATAGTCCTTTGTGACAAACGGAAAGAGGAAGTGAGTGCAGAAGTTGTTTTGCAGAGGATGCAGTGTAGGCCTTAATTACATAACCACTTCTATACCTATATGGGGGGTTAGGTATTAGTTTTGGTTAGTATTTAGTAGGCCTTAATCACATAACCACTTCTATACCTATA
The DNA here is from genome assembly GCF_027579735.1 of Bombina bombina. Taxonomy (NCBI): domain Eukaryota; kingdom Metazoa; phylum Chordata; class Amphibia; order Anura; family Bombinatoridae; genus Bombina; species Bombina bombina. Next base: position 1,280,740,174 of record NC_069501.1, on the reverse strand, counting down.
TGGTGGTTAGGTGATTAGTATTGGTTAGTATTTAGTAAGCCATAATCACATAACCACTTCTATACCTATATGGGGGTGGTTAGGTGATTAGTATTTAGTAGGCCTTAATCACATAATCACTTATAAACCTATTTGGGGTGGTTAGGTATTAGTGTTGGTTAGTATTTAGTAGGCCTTAATCAACTAACCACTTCTATACCTATATGGGGGGGGGGGGTTAGGTGATTAGTGTTGGTTAGTATTTTGTAGGCCTTCATTACATAACCACTTCTATACCTATATGGGGGTGGTTAGGTGATTAGTGTTGGTTAGTATTTAGTAGGCCTTAATCACATAACCACTTCTATACCTATATGGGGGTGGTTAGGTGATTAGTGTTGGTTAGTATTTAGTAGGCCTTAATCAACTAACCACTTCTATACCTATATGGGGGGGGGGGGGTTAGGTGATTAGTGTTGGTTAGTATTTTGTAGGCCTTCATTACATAACCACTTCTATACCTATATGGGGGGGGGGGTTAGGTATTAGTGTTGGTTAATATTTAGTAGGCATTAATCACATAACCACTTCTATACCTATATGGGGGTGGTTAGGTGATTAGTATTGGTTAGTATTTAGTAGGCCTTAATCACATAACCACTTCTATACCTATATGGGGGTGGTTAGGTGATTAGTGTTGGTTAGTATTTAGTAGGCCTTAATCAACTAACCACTTCTATACCTATATGGGGGGGGGGTTAGGTGATTAGTGTTGGTTAGTATTTTGTAGGCCTTCATTACATAACCACTTCTATACCTATATGGGGGTGGTTAGGTGATTAGTATTGGTTAGTATTTAGTAAGCCATAATCACATAACCACTTATCTACCTATATAGGGGGGTTAGGTATTAGTGTTGGTTAGTATTTAGTAGGCCTTAATCACATAACCACTTCTATAGCTATATGGGGGGGGGGTTAGGTGATTAGTATTGGTTAGCATTTAGTAGGCCTTATTCACATAAACACTTATCTACCTATATAGGGGGGTTAGGTATTAGTGTTGGTTAGTATTTAGTAAGCCATAATCACATAAACACTTATCTACCTATATAGGGGGGTTAGGTATTAGTGTCAGTTAGTATTTAGTAGGCCTTAATCACATAACCACTTCTATACCTATATGGTGGTTAGGTGATTAGTATTGGTTAGTATTTAGTAAGCCATAATCACATAACCACTTCTATACCTATATGGGGTGGTTAGGTGATTAGTGTTGGTTAGTATTTAGTAGGCCTTAATCACAAAACCACTTCTATACCTATATGGGGTGGTTAGGTGATTAGTGTTGGTTAGTATTTAGTAGGCCTTAATCACATAACCACTTCTATACCTATATGGGGTGGTTAGGTGATTAGTGTTGGTTAGTATTTAGTAGGCCTTAATTACATAGTCACTTCTATACCTATATGGGGGTGGTTAGGTGATTAGTGTTAGTTAGTATTTAGTAGGCCTTAATCACCTAACAACTTCTATACCTATATGGGGGAGGTGGTTAGGTGATTAGTGTTGGTTAGTATTTAGTAGGCCTTAACCACATTACCTCTTCTATACCTATATGGGGGGTTAGGTGATTAGTGTTGGTTAGTATTTAGTAGGCCTTAATCACCTAACCACTTCTATACCTATATGGGGGTGGATAGGTGATTAGCGTTGGTTAATATATAGTAGGCCTTAATACCCTTACCACATATATATCTATATGGGGGGGGGGGTAGGTGATTAGTGTTGGTTAGTATTTAGTAGGCCTTAATCACATAATCACTTATATACCTATATGGGGTGGATACGTGATAAGTGTTGGTTAGTATTTAGTAGGCCTTAATCACATAACCACTTCTATATCTATATGGGGTGATTAGGTGATTAGTGTTGGTTAGTATTTAGTAGGCCTTAATCACCTAACCTCTTCTATTACTATATGGTGGGTGGTTAGATGATTAGTGTTGGTTAGTATTTAGTAGGCCTTAATCACATAACCACTTCTATACCCATATGGTGGGTGGTTAGGTGATTAGTGTTTGTTAGTATTTAGTAGGCCTTAATCACATAATCACTTCTATACCTATATGGGGGGTGATTAGGTGATTAGCCCCTTAACGACTGACGACGTGCAGGGTTTGTCCTCTAAAAAATGTCAGTTAACGACCAAGGACGTACCCTGCACGTCCTCAGTCTGGAAAGCAGCTGGAAGCGATCCTGCTCGCTTCCAGCTGCTTTCCGGTTATTGCAGTGATGCCTCGACATCGAGGCATCCTGCAATAACACTTTCTGGCCATCCGATGCAGAGAGAGCCACTCTGTGGCCCTCTCTGCACCGGACATCGATGGCCGGTATCGTTGGTGGGTGGGAGCCGACTTGGGAGGCTGGTGGGCGGCCATCGGTGATCTCTGTAAGGTTGAGGGGGGCGGGATCGGGGGCGGAGCTTTCGGGGGCGCGCACGGGCGCGCGCGCGTGCACGGGGGGTGGCGGGTGGGCGTGTGCACGGGGCGGGAGCGGGTGGGAACCGCTACACTACAGAAAAAGTTAGGAGTAAAAGTGTAATTAAAAATTAAATAAACATTTTTTTAAAAAAGCATCTAAGCGATCTGGAAGGGTGGGGGGTTGGTATTGGGGGGGGGAAGCTACACTACAGAAAAGGGACATTTTTTTTTAATAAAAAAACATATTTTCACTAAAATGGGTACTGGCAGACAGCTGCCAGTACCCAAGATGGCGCACATTAAGTCAGAGGGGGAGGGTTAGAGAACTGTTGGGTGGGGGATCAGTGAGGTTGGGGGCTAAGGGGGATCCTACACAGAAGAATATGTAAATATGCTAAAAAAATGCACAAAAAAGCCCAAATTTTCCTTTTATTTTAGTACTGGCAGAGTTTCTGCCAGTACTTAAGATGGCGGGGACATTTGTGGGGTAGGGGAGGGAAGAGAGATGTTTGGGAGGGATCAGGGGGTCTGATGTTTCAGGTGGGAGGCTGATCTCTACACTAAAGCTAAAATTAACCCTGCAAGCTTCCTACAAGCTACCTAATTAACCCCTTCACTGCTAGCCATAATACACGTGTGATGCGCAGCGCCATTTAGCAGCATTCTAATTACCAAAAAGCAACGCCAAAGTCATATATGTCTGCTATTTCTAAACAAAGGGGATCCCAGAGAAGCATTTACAACCATTTGTGCCATAATTGCACAAGCTGTTTGTAAATTATTTCAGTGAGAAACCTAAAATTGTGAAAAACGTAACGTTTTTTTTAATTTGATCGCATTTGGCGGTGAAATGGTGGCATGAAATATACCAAAATGGGCCTAGATCAATACTTGGGGTTGTCTACTACACTACACTAAAGCTAAAAATACCCCAAAAAGCTCCTTACATGCTCCCTAATTAACCCCTTCACTGCTGGGCATAATACAGGTGTGGTGCGCAGTGGCATTTAGCGGCCTTCTAATTACCAAAAAGCAATGCCAAAGCCATATATGTCTGCTATTTCTGAACAAAGGGGATCCCAGAGAAGAATTTACAACCATTTATGCCATAATTGCACAAGCAGTTTGTAAATAATTTCAGTGAGAAACTGAAAGTTTGTGAAAAAATTTGTGAAAAAGTGAACGATTTTTTGTATTTGATCGCATTTGGCGGTGAAATGGTGGCATGAAATATACCAAAATGGGCCTAGATCAATACTTTGGGATGTCTTCTAAAAAAAAATATATATATGTCAATGGATATTCAGGGATTCCTGAAAGATATCAGTGTCCCAATGTAACTAGCGCTAATTTTGAAAAAAAAAAGGTTTGAAAATAGCAAAGTGCTACTTGTATTTATGGCCCTATAAGTTACAAAAAAAGCAAAGAAGATGTAAACATTGGGTATTTATAAACTCAGGACAAAATTTAGAAACTATTTAGCATGGGTGTTTTTTGGTGGTTGTAGATATGTAACAGATTTTGGGGTTCAAAGTTAGAAAAAGTGTGTTTTTTTCCATTTTTCCTCATATTTTATAAATTGTTTTATAGTAAATGATAAGATATGATGAAAATAATGGTATTTTTAGAAAGTCCATTTAATGGTGAGAAAAACGGTATATAATATGTGTGGGTACAGTAAATGAGTAAGAGGAAAATTTCAGCTAAACACAAACACCGCAGAAATGTGAAAATAGCCTTGGTCCCAAACGGACAGAAAATGGAAAATTGCTCTGGTCGCTAAGGGGTTAGTGTTGGTTAGTATTTAGTAGGCCTTAATCACATAACCACTTCTATACCTATATGGGGGTGGTTAGGTGATTAGTGTTGGTTAGTATTTAGTAGGTCTTAATCACATAACCACTTCTATACCTATATGGGGGTGGTTAGGTGATTAGTGTTTGTTAGTATTTAGTAGGCCTTAATCACATAACCACTTCTATACCTATATGGGGGGTGATTAGTGTTGGTTAGTATTTAGTAGGCCTTAATCACCTAACCACTTCTATACCTATATGGGGGGGGGGTAGGTGATTAGTGTTGGTTAGTATTTAATAGGCCTTAACCATATAACCTCTTCTATACCTACATGGGTGGTTAGGTGATTAGTGTTGGTTAGTATTTAGTAGGCCTTAATCACATAACCACTTCTATACCTATATGGGGGTGGTTAGGTGATTAGTGTTGGTTAGTATTTAGTAGGCTTTAATCACTTAACCACTTCTATACCTATATGGGGGGGTTGGGAGATTAGTGTTGGTTAGTATTTAGTAGGCCTTAATCACCTAACCACTTCTATATCTATATGGGGGGGGGTTAGGTTATTAGTGTTGGTTAGTATTTAGTATTCCTTAATCACCTAACCACTTCTATACCTATATGGGGGGGGGGGTTTAGGTGATTAGTGTTGGTTAGTATTTATAAGGCCTTAATCACATAACCACTTCTATACCTATATGGGGTGGTTAGGTGATTAGTGTTGGTTAGTATTTAGTAGGCCTTAATCACATAACCACTTCTAAAACTATATTGGGGTCATTAGCTGAATAGTGTTGGTTAGTATTTAGTAGGCCTTAATCACATAACCACTTCTATACCTATATTGGGGTGGTTGGGTGATTAGTGTTGGTTAGTATTTAGTAGGCCTTAATCCCCTTACCACTTCTATACCTATATGGGGGGTTAGGTGATTAGTGTTGGTTAGTATTTAGTAGGCCTTATTCACATAACCACTTATATAACTATATGGGAGGGTTTGGTGATTAGTGTTTGTTAGTATTTAGTAGGTCTTAATCACATAATCATTTCTATACCTATCTGGGGTAGTTACATGATTAGTGTTAGTTAGTATTTAGTAGGCCTTAATCACATAACCACTTCTATACCTATATCAGTGTGTGTGTGTGTGGGGGGGGGGGTTTAGGTGATTAGTGTTGGTTAGTATTTAGTAGGCCTTAATCACCTAACCACTTCTATACCTATATGTGGTGTTAGGTGTTTAGTGTTGATTGGTATTTAGTAGGCCTTAATCACATAACCACTTCTATACCTATATATGGGGTGGTTAGGTGATTAGTGTTGTTTAGTATTTAGTAGGCCTTAATCACATAACAATTTCTATACCTATATCGTGGGTGGTTAGGTGATTAGTGTTGGTTAGTATTTAGTAGGCCTTAATCACATAACCACTTCTATACCTAATATGGCGGGTGGTTAGGTGATTAGTGTTGCCGGGGACCGATCCCACACTAGAGAAGATCAGGGACCTAGCTAGGCAGCTGCCTGCTGACTCTGATAAAGAGAGAGTGTACTGGGATAAAGGGAGGTTGTACCGGGAGTCCATTCCAGTGGGGGGACAGGATCCCTGGCTAGCTGAGAGACAGTTAGTGGTACCTAAACAGTTTAGAGCGCAACTGTTGGAAGTGGCCCATGAAATTCCTATGGCAGGACATCTAGTGGTACAGAGAACCAAAGCCCTGTTGTCCCATCACTTTTATTGGCCAGGGATGGGTACTGATGTTGCTAATTATTGTCGCTCCTGTCCTGCATGTCAGAAAGTGGGGAAACCTGGAGAGATGCGACGTGCCCCTTTAATTCCCCTCCCCATAGTGACTGAGCCTTTTGAGAGGGTGGCTGTGGATATAGTAGGGCCCCTAGCTATCCCAAGCAGTTCAGGAAAAAGATTCATTCTGACAGTAGTGGATTATGCGACCCGCTGCCCAGAGGCGGTGGCCCTGTCATCTATCAGGGCTGATAAAGTGGCGGATGCCTTATTGGGTATCTTTGCAAGGGTAGGTTTCCCTAAGGAAATGCTAACTGATCAGGGCACGTAATTTATGTCTGGCCTGATGCAGAGTCTTTGTAAAAAGGTGCAGGTAGAACACCTAGTGACTAGCCCATACCACCCCCAGACCAATGCTTGTGTGAAAGTTTTAATGGGACCCTGAAGCAGATGCTTAAAACCTTTGTGGAGTTACAGGGGAAGGACTGGGAGCGTTACCTGCGGCACCTCCTATTTGCTTATAGAGAGGTGCCCCAGGAATCCACTGGTTTCTCCCCCTTTGAACTCCTATATGGACGCAGAGTGCGTGGCCCCCTTGATCTGATCAGGGAGGAGTGGGAAGGGAAATTGGGTGCTCAAGAGACTTCGGTAGTAGACTATGTAATAAGGTTCAGGGACAGAATGCATAGCCTAGTGGGGGAGGTACAGGAAAACCTAAAGGTTGCTCAGTCTAAGCAGAAGCAGTGGTATGACCGGAATGCCAGAGAGAGAGTGTATGATGTGGGACAGAAAGTGCTTGTTTTAATACCCATGAGACAGAACAAACTACAGGCTGCCTGGGAGGGTCCATTTACTATCCTAAAGAGGATGAATGATGTGAACTATGTGGTGTCTCTGGATGAGGAGGGTAAAAGGCAGAAAATCTATCATGTAAATATGATAAAAGCCTATTATGACAGAGAACCCACCGTGTTAACTGTGTGTAGTTTGCCTGGAGAAGAGCATGAGACTGACCCCCTTGTTGATTTACTGGCCCCCACCAGAAAAACAACACCTTAGAAGCTGCCCAGATTAGTGACCACTTAACTGGGGATCAGCGGCATCAGCTGTCTGAGGTGCTTAGGCCTTACTATAGCGTGTTCACAGGGAAGCCTGGCAGGACACACTTAGTCACACATCATGTAGATACTGGGAATCACCATCCCCTCAGACAAACAGCGTACAGGGTATTCTTGCAGGTCAGTGCTGACATTAAAAAGGGAGATAGAGGAGATGCTATAGCTGGGAGTGATTTGCAAGTCCCACAGCCCCTGGGCCTCCCCAGTAGTAATAGTCCCAAAAAAGGACAAAACCACTAGGTTCTGTGTAGATTACAGAAAGCTAAACTTAGTGACTGAATTTGATGCCTATCCTATGCCTTGCATAGATGAGCTACAGGGCAGGCTAGCAGGGGCCAAGTTTCTTAGTATCATGGATCTCAGCAGGGGATACTGGCAGATCCCTATGACCCCAGAAGCACAAGAGAGGTCTGCCTTTATCACTCCTTTTGGATTGTATGAATTCCAAGTGATGCCCTTTGGGATGAAAAATGCCCCTGCCACATTCCAAAGACTAGTTAACTACTTATTGGAGGGGCTAGAGGGGCAAGCTGTTGCATACCTGGATGATATTGCAGTGTTCAGTGATACCTGGGAGGAACACCTCACACATTTAGCCAGTGTATTGGACCGAATAGCCACTGCTGGGCTAACTATAAAACCAGATAAGTGTCAGCTGGGCATGGGGGAGGTCCAGTACTTGAGTCACCTGGTGGGAGGAGGGGTACTACGCCCCGAGCCAAGTAAAACTAAAGCCATAATGGCCTGGCCCACCCCTAAGACAAAGAAACAGGTTATGTCCTTCCTGGGTACCGCCGGGTACTATAGAAAGTTTGTGCCACACTATAGTACCATAGCCAAACCCCTAACAGACCTTACAAAAAAAAAAGCCTACCTCAAACAGTCAAATGGACCCCTGAGTGTGACAGGGCTTTTAATTCATTGAAAATTGCCCTTAAGGACTCCCCTATACTACAGGCCCCTGATTTCCACAGGAGATTCGTGGTGCAAATGGATGCTTTCAACTATGGGCTAGGGGCTGTGCTGAGTCAGGTGGATAAGAAAGGTGAGGAGCACCCCATTGTGTACCTCAGCAGGAAATTAATTCCACGAGAAGTGGCATATGCCACTGTGGAAAAAGAGTGCCTTGCTAAAGTTTGGGCTTTGCAAAAGCTACAGCCTTATCTGTATGGACGCCTGTTTACAGTGATAACTGACCACAACCCCTTACACTGGTTATATAGGGTAGCTGGCTCAAATGGTAAACTCCTCAGGTGGAGCCTAGCTCTACAAAAACATGAGTTTACCATCCAACATAAAAAGGGCAGTATGTATGGTAACGCTGATGGTCTTTCACGCCAGGAGGAGTGTCCTCTTTCATACGCAGCTGGAGTGGCTCGTAGCCACCCCCTTTTGCGTCTCTTATTGGGGGAGGTGTCACGAATACCTCAGGATTCAGCTAAGAACAGTTGTTTGTTTTTAAAAATATCTGTGTCCTGGGTTTGTGTTTCTTTGAAGTGCCAGGAGCATTATAAATGCTTGGCAGTGTAAACAGGATAGAGTTTTATGGCTTAGACTGTGAGGAGAATACATGATAGAAAACAGGGCCTCAGTCACAGAACCTGATAAGGTCACTAAAAGGACATTGGTATTATGTATATATGTGTTTAAAACTGTTATGACATTAAGTGAAGGGAAATCTGTCATATCTGGTACCAAAATGATTCTCCCAATGAAACCAAGAGAGTAGCAGTCAGTATATATCTGACTATAGAGTGGCCTATCAGAAATTATAATGGGTTCTATAATTTCAGGCAAAAAGCTTAGTTTATTGAAGGTCATAAAGACAAGGGGAGTTTCTTAGCCCGCCCAGGAGGGTGTGGTCAGGCAACCTGATCTATGGAAAAAAGGTATAAGAATCTTTTTTCAACTAGGAGATTCATTCTTACAAGGGGAGCTGTTCTACAAGAGTAAGAATCCATCGCTTCCTGCCAGCCCCTGTCACAGATCTTGAAACTAGGAAAGTATTCAATTCTGTTTTTTTTTTCCTTTTTTATTTTAAAACACTGTTTGCTAATGTGTAATTTTATTTGTACCAACTTTTTATTAATAATGCATTGTGCATAATATTTTTGGCATCATAAATAATTATTTTATCAAGTTTGGCCTTTGTCTAATAATTGAACCATGTTACTGAAAGAGACTGGAATATTAGAACTGTATAATTTAGGTTACTTTTCTGTTAAATTGTACTCAGAGAGTTAATGTGTAAGTCTGGGTTTTTCCTTAGGATTTTCCCTTTAATAAATTTTAAGTGGTGGCAGCTGAGATATTGTAGTTTGTTAGTGTGGATGGCATTAAAGGAGTTTTGGGGCATTTCTTTTACGTCTTGTACAGACTGGAGAGTGTTGTTAATCCTTTGCACCCACTGAACTAAATCACAAGCTGGCCTGGGGGGGGCGGAGCCAACTACCAAAGAGACAAGACGTGTGTGTGAAGAGCTCTGAGCTCTTATCAGCTAATAGAAAGTCTAATTGTCTTTAAAAACCTCATACACATTACAAGGGGAACCTAATAACATTCAGAAATATTGGACTGTGGAGCATCGAATTTTTATTCCTGGATTGGCATTCTTACAGAGATTATAACCATGCTGGAGGCCTTAGATACATGGGAGTCGGCTATGACGCAGCTTTTCGCTGAACATTTTTCCAGCTTGGCACTGGCAGTACGTGAGCTATGTGAGGATGTGGTGCTAGGCACTAATATGCATATACAAGCAGATGACCAGCTCCCAGGTTATACCCGTGAAACCACTAATTCTACCGACTACCAGGGAAACCTTACCGACACATCCACCTACCGGTCTAGGGGCAGTCACATCGGATGCGTTCTACAGGTGGAGGCCCCAACCGGCAGCTATGCGGAGAGGTCATGCCACGGTATCTGCAATCTAGTAAGTAAGGAGGGGCAGAGTAACCTAGTTGAGGATCTTCCTATATGGTTGCCTACTGAGCTGTTGGACCCCAGGCGGCACCGCAACTCTCAGCTAAGCTTGCATTTGGCCGCATTTGTTGTGGCAGATATGGACAGCCGCTGCACTCTGGAAGAGCTTCCTCTTTTGAATACTGTCGGCACTGGTGGGGACGCAGCTGATCCCCGGGAACAGGACCTGGGTTCTTTGTATGAGCGGAGGGCCGATCCTATGGTGGCTACTGCAGTGACAATGTTTGCTGGTCTTGTGCAGACTGATCTATTGTGGTCCCGAGGGGATGTCAGTGGACCGGACCGAGACTGCTGGAGTGTTGCCATGAGCTTAGGACCAACCGGGATAGGGTAGAATAGTTTGTTTCGCCCAGGGGAGACCATGCAGGTCTGTGGAGGAGCTGAGGAAGTCATTCATTTTCTATGTGACCTATATTAAAGGAGCCATCATTGTCATTTATCCTGGACATACAAATGAAAACTGTCAAGTTATGAACTCTGCGCATACTACTCAACTTGTTCTGATATGAGAAGACTCTTAAATTACTCAAACTAATGTACCAAGCTGTTGAACGGCTAAATACCGATATGCCTTCCCTCAGTGATGTGAATTTTAGGGGTATCCAGCTTGACATGGTTAATTTAGATTGCATTTTGTGCATATTACTTTAGCCATAGGGTTATATGACAACCACAGACTTGATATTCACTTATATACTGTTGTATTGTTCCATCTAACTCTATTATTGATACTATGTTATGCCCTTTTGTTTGTATTCTTTATAATTATCATGCATGGGATCTTTACTTATTGATAGGGTTCTATTACACACCTAACATGTCCAGAAATTACTGTCTACTCCACAGGCTTCTTGACCTAAAGAGACTATTGCATTTGGTATTTGAAGATTCTTCCATACACATCTCTATAGTAATCCCCATACACGGTCCATAAACCTAATTTACACTATTAATGTTGATCTTAATCTCACTGTCTACTATAATCTTCAGGTAGTCTATAAGATAAAAAGTTTTATATATAGATGCATTGTCTTTCAATATCCAGAATACCCTGATATTGGGCCAATGTTTTCATGCTGCCGGCGGCCGAGGTGGCGTGAATACATGGCATTAAACATGGTTCACTATAGTTAAGTAAGGACTACTAGTTGAGGTTTGATATTTTTAAATGAGGTTGTGATCAATTTCACACAAAATTAGCATTTTACAATGGGGTATTACTTGCACTAGTTTATGTCTAAGACACTCTGCATATGTAAACTATAGATAGTGCTAAGATAGTTAGTCTGATTTGTTTTCTACACGTGTTTATTTAAACTGTATTCAACAGAGTGCGTTTTGGGCATACTCTGGCCCTTAGCCTTTAATATATAGGAAGAATATTGTTCTTGTTAGTTTGCTATACTTACGCCAATATATAGGTTTTATTTAATATAATATCCCCTGGTTTTTGGTTTATAGGGCCATCAGCTCCTATAATATTTCTATGCCGACTGTATCTCCCCTCACCCTTTCCCGCTCTACATTTGTAAGCGGGTCATATCCATTTCCCCTTATCCGTCTGTGTCCAGTGGTGACAACATTCCTGAGGGGAGATACTGCAGAAACACTACATGAGTCTTCTTACCACAGTGATCCAATGGTGGTAGGTTTCCATACCAATCCGGTCTTAAACTTATATTTTTCTGTTTTTTTATCTCAGCCTCACCTCCTTTGATTTTATTCCCGTTCCTCTCCCCCCCCCCCCATGACACCACTGAGCCTAATTCATAGGCAAAGGAAAATGAGTCCTATAGAAACATTTATTCTCTTTTTGCATGACAACCACCCAATTCATTCATCATCATTCTTTCCCTTTAGTGATTTTACTAATACTGTGATATTAAATGTACGCAGATGCATGCTTGATTGCCCCTTTTTAGATAATGAGGAGGTGTTAATGAATGTTCTACACTTGTTTTCAGGTGAGCGATATGTTATTCATGCTGGTTGTCAATTATTTAATGATTATTGTTGATATATCTATCTAGTGTTATATACTATACCAAGCCCTAAAGTGGCTATAGACCCAATTTATCTACCTCCGACAAGTCTTTATATTATATCATGGTCCAAGAGTGGCCTACTATTTTCAGAGGAGGTATATATCTGTATAAAAATTAGGATATTGTTGTTTTTGCCCATTACATTCTGAATTTATATCTACTTGATTATTCACTGTTTCTTATTGTGAATGATATTCCAAAGTTTGTAAATACTTATATTTATAATAATATTGGCATTTCTTCATACGTTGTATATGTTTATAATATCCTTAATAAAAAATAATAAAAAATAAAAAAAAATAAAAAAAAAAAATAAAAAAAAAAAAATCACAAGCTGGCCTGATGTGGCTAGATTGTGACCTATCAGTGAGAGTAGAAGGGGTCTGATAACCCTTTCTGTGCCAAATAAGTGACTGGCGCAGGATTGAATAACCTTGGTTCATCACAGTAGGCCTTATACACATAACCACTTCTTTACCTATATGGGGGTGGTTAAGTGATTAGTGGTGGTTAGTATTTAGAAGGCCTTAATCACCTAACCACTTCTATACCTATATGGGGGTGGTTAGGTGATTAATGTTGGTTAGTATTTAGTAGGCCTTAATCACATAATCACTTCAATACCTATATGGGGGGTGATTAGGTGATTTGTGTTGGTTAGTATTTAGTAGGCCTTAATCACCTAACCACTTCTATTCCTATATGGGGGATGGTTAGGTGATTAGTGTTGGTTAGTATTTAGTAGGCCTTAATCACCTAACCACTTCTATACCTATATGGGGGGGGGTTAGGTGATTAGTGTTGGTTAGTATTTAGTAGCCCTTAATCACATAACCACTTCTATACCTATATGGGGGGGGGGGGTTAGGTGATTAGTGTTGGTTAGTATTTAGTAGGCCTTAATCACATAACCACTTCTATACTATATGGGGTGATTAGTGATGGTTAGTACTTTGTAGGCCTTAATCACATAACCACGTCTATACCTATATGGGGGGGTTAGGCGATTAGTGTTGGTTAGTATTTAGTAGGCCTTAATCACATAACAACTTCTATACCTATATGGGGGTGGTTAGGTGATTAGTGTTGGTTAGTATTTAGTAGGCCTTAATCACATAATCACTTCTATACCTATATGGGGTCATTAGGTGATTATTATTGGTTAGTATTTAGTAGGCATTAATCTTCTAACCACTTCTATACCTATATGGGGGGGGTGATTAGGTGATTTGTGTTGGTTAGTATTTAATAGGCCTTAACCACATAACTTATTCTATACCTATATGGGGGGTTAGGTGATTAGTGTTGGTTAGTATTTAGTAGGCCTTAATCACATAATCACTTCTATACCTATAGGGGGGGTATGTGATTAGTGTTGGTTAGTATTTAGTAGGTCTTAATCACATAACCACTTCTATACCTATATGGGAGGTTAGGTGATTAGTGTTGCTTAGTATTTAGTAGGCCTTAATCACATAACCACGTCTATACCTATATGGGGTGGGTACGTGAATAGTGTTGGTTAGTATTTAGTAGGCCTTAATCACATAAACACTTCTATACCTATATGGGGGGGTTAGGTATTAGTGATGGTTAGTATTTAGAAGGCCTTAATTGCATAACCAGTTCCATTCCTATATGGGGAGTGGTTAGGTGATTAGTGTTGGTTAGTATTTAGTAGGTCTTAATCACCTAACTACCCCTCTTTTACCTATATGGGGGGTTAGGTGGTTGGGTTAGGGCAGCTTACTGTGTTTTAGCACTTATCTACAATGTGTTAAATATTATGCATTCTCTAGTATGGTGCAAATTATTTTAGGTAATGTATATAAATTAAAATTTTCTTTTTTTGTTTATTATTGTAAACATAAATATATTTTTTCAATTTATGTTCATGTTACACAAGTCATTAGTATTACAATTGTATTAATAAATAACAGGCATGCAGTTATGTAATACTATAATTATAATGCAACTGTCTTTTATAACATAAATATCTATTTTAAAAATATATTTATATTTAAAATAATAAACACAACAAGTAAGAATATCTACATGTTCATATCCAATACTTATACATGACCATGCATTGTATTTCAAACATTGTATATATAATGTAGTCTGGCCTTGCAATGATATTCAATATTTAAAATGGTATGCATGGTCATGTAAATTGCATAACATTTAAAGTATTCCATATAAATTAAAATGTATTTATGTTAGGTTGTTGTCTTTATTGGTGATAACATAGCTATATATATGTATATATATAACTATATATATGTTATAATAAGAGGATCTATATTGGAGAAAAGAAGGCGGCAAACATAGGGTGATATCGTCACTAACTGCAAACACGCTCAGGTAACAGGTAGAAGGGATACTTACAAACACAGCGGCACCAAGATGTGCCTAGCAAAACAGACCGGGACCTCAACCGTCGCCCGGAAGACCAACCAATGGCGTGCACCAAGCCTCCCGCAGTCACGTGAGTATTGAAGCCAATCACAAGTCCTTGGGCTCACACACCTTCCTTTCAAGTGTCCGATTGAGCAATAAAACAACAGTGTAGACAAACCAGGTGTCCCATACACTGCAGTTTATGGAAATTGGATGGTTATTGTGCTAGGGTAAAAGTATGACCCACTCCAAAGAGGTACTATAAAAACAATTTTTTTAAAATGTTTTAAAATCAGCAACGCGTTTCTCGACCACGCAGGATCGTTTCATCAGGCTTGAGGTTGAGGTCCCGGTCTGTTTTGCTAGGCACATCTTGGTGCCGCTGTGTTTGTAAGTATCCCTTCTACCTGTTACCTGAGCGTGTTTGCAGTTAGTGACGATATCACCCTATGTTTGGCGCCTTCTTTTCTCCAATATAGATCCTCTTATCGTACCTTAATCTTTTGGAAGAGCTGCCGCCTATATTGGACTTTATTGGACTTTACATCTGATATATGCATCTGTGAGCGCACCTCTACAGGGAGCTTTTAAACCCTGACACCATTATATTTATGTTATAGTAGTCAGTAGCATTAAATTATATTTTTACACAACAGGCATGCAGTTATGTAGAATTATAAATTGAATTATACTGTCTTTAATAACAAATATTAAACACAACAAGCATCAGAGAGAGATAGAGATAGAGAGAGAGGTATTTAATGTTTTTTCTTTCATTTAAAAATTAAACACATATTTTTAAATATATACTGTATATATTTATACATATCCATCTTTAGACATGTATATGTATGTATCTCTATGCTAAAGCCCTTTGCTGCGTTTTTTCTTGTAACACCAGAGACTTCATATCTTTGAGTCTTTATAACTTTTGTGTGCATCGTTTTTTTTAAAATAATTTTTATTAGATGGTGTAGTGGGTAGTTTGGTACGATGGGCATGTGTTGGGGTATTGAAGACAGGTGTTGTGTGAATGCCATCTTCTGTAATCACTGTCAGTTTAACTTGTGATGCATTTTAAGAGCACCGAACTTGAACCCCCCAAGACTACACTGGTACTTATAATATTGGTTTAAGTGTTTTATATAGTGGTTGTGTGTAGTGAGTTTTACTGCTAAATACTGACATCTAAATTAAACCTACCACAGTCTACATTGGTGTCTGGGGGATCAGATACCCCAATATAAGACCAGATTACAATGACTATTCAGCGCTATTGCTCGTGTGCAAACACCGCCAGAAGTAAACTTTGAATGTGCGTGAGTTAGCGTGCATATTACAAGCTGAAAGTAAAATATTTGCGTGTGAGCGAAAGCCAACGCACGCTAATTTCAGGACTTTGGGATTGCGACCGTGCTAACTTCTCCCAATAGATTTCAATGGAGTGCGCAAACTGAAAAAAATATACCACTTATCACTCGCATGCTAAATGCGCTAACATTCCAATGTTGTTCACTTAGAATAAAATATTCTATTTATTTTAAAATAGATGATGATTTTTTTTTTAAAATAAGTATGTATACATATATAAATAAATATATAGGTATAGCTACAGTATATGCAGATATATAGGAAAATATATTAAACAATACATAGAACATTAACCCCTATGTAAAGAATTTTGGAATGTAAAATATTTACCCTGGATACACAGTAAAAAAAATATTAAATATTACAATTGAATAAAAATAATTTGTCATATTTTCAGGTATTTGAGTGGAAAGGTGTATACAAAACAGGGGCTATTGGCACACATCCATTTGCAAATAAACAAAAAAAAATTGCCTGCAAAAAACACCTATGCTTTTAAATAAAATTGGGATCTATTCTGCTTAGCCAGTTACCAGCTTACAAGGTGTCACAAGGTTGACTGGTCCTAACACTAAAGCACATTG
This sequence comes from Bombina bombina, assembly GCF_027579735.1. Taxonomy (NCBI): domain Eukaryota; kingdom Metazoa; phylum Chordata; class Amphibia; order Anura; family Bombinatoridae; genus Bombina; species Bombina bombina. The sequence goes on along the minus strand of NC_069501.1, from coordinate 1,280,723,669 downwards.
CCTTTATGGGCTGAGTCATTCCTGATTTTTCTCTTCATAATAGAATGAGACTCACAGGCTTGGAAAGGTGTGTGTATATATATATATATATATATATATATATATTTAATTACATACATATAAACATAAAGTATACACATATATGCATACACACACCTATTTAAAAATGTTTACAGCGAGTGCAGAATTATTAGTCAAATGAGTATTTTGACCACATCATCCTCTTTATGCATGTTGTCTTACTCCAAGCTGTATAGGCTCGAAAGCCTACTACCAATTAAGCATATTAGGTGATGTGCATCTCTGTAATGAGAAGGGGTGTGGTCTAATGACATCAACACCCTATATCAGGTGTGCATAATTATTAGGCAACTTCCTTTCCTTTGGCAAAATGGGTCAAAAGAAGGACTTGACAGGCTCAGAAAAGTCAAAAATAGTGAGATATCTTGCAGAGGGATGCAGCACTCTTAAAATTGCAAAGCTTCTGAAGCGTGATCATCGAACAATCAAGCGTTTCATTCAAAATAGTCAACATTGTCGCAAGAAGCGTGTGGAAAAACCAAGGCGCAAAATAACTGCCCATGAACTGAGAAAAGTCAAGCGTGCAGCTGCCAAGATGCCACTTGCCACCAGTTTGGCCATATTTCAGAGCTGCAACATCACTGGAGTGCCCAAAAGCACAAGGTGTGCAATACTCAGAGACATGGCCAAGGTAAGAAAGGCTGAAAGACGACCACCACTGAACAAGACACACAAGCTGAAACGTCAAGACTGGGCCAAGAAATATCTCAAGACTGATTTTTCTAAGGTTTTATGGACTGATGAAATGAGAGTGAGTCTTGATGGGCCAGATGGATGGGCCCGTGGCTGGATTGGTAAAGGGCAGAGAGCTCCAGTCCGACTCAGACGCCAGCAAGGTGGAGGTGGAGTACTGGTTTGGGCTGGTATCATCAAAGATGAGCTTGTGGGGCCTTTTCGGGTTGCGGATGGAGTCAAGCTCAACTCCCAGTCCTACTGCCAGTTTCTGGAAGACACCTTCTTCAAGCAGTGGTACAGGAAGAAGTCTGCATCCTTCAAGAAAAACATGATTTTCATGCAGGACAATGCTCCATCACACGCGTCCAAGTACTCCACAGCGTGGCTGGCAAGAAAGGGTATAAAAGAAGAAAATCTAATGACATGGCCTCCTTGTTCACCTGATCTGAACCCCATTGAGAACCTGTGGTCCATTATGAAATGTGAGATTTACAAGGAGGGAAAACAGTACACCTCTCTGAACAGTGTCTGGGAGGCTGTGGTTGCTGCTGCACGCAATGTTGATGGTGAACAGATCAAAACACTGACAGAATCCATGGATGGCAGGCTTTTGAGTGTCCTTGCAAAGAAAGGTGGCTATATTGGTCACTGATTTGTTTTTGTTTTGTTTTTGAATGTCAGAAATGTATACTTGTGAATGTTGAGATGTTATATTGGTTTCACTGGTAAAAATAAATAATTGAAATGGGTATATATTTGTTTTTTGTTAAGTTGCCTAATAATTATGCACAGTAATAGTCACCTGCACACACAGATATCCCCCTAAAATAGCTATAACTAAAAACAAACTAAAAACTACTTCCAAAACTATTCAGCTTTGATATTGAGTTTTTTGGGTTCATTGAGAACATGGTTGTTGTTCAATAATAAAATGAATCCTCAAAAATACAACTTGCCTAATAATTCTGCACTCCCTGTATATACATTATAGCCCTCTCCATTCAACTACCTTGTCATATAACATATACTTTTTAACACTAACAATATATTTTTTTAATATCACTCAGCTAGATTACGAGTTATGCTCGCTATAGGGAAATTAACGAACGCAACAAAATATTTAACCCCCTATAGTGCAGCCATTACAAGTATTAAAAAACCCGGCTTGTGCGGGCGATATGGTGCTTTTAAGCTCCATACCGCACCAAAAACAACCACTGTTTTGACGTGATTGTGCACGCTTTCCCCATAGACATCAATGAGGAGAGCGGGTCAGAAAAAAATTCTAACACCTGCGATCACGGAAAGAAAGTCTATTGAAAAAAAAAAAGTTACGTTTAAACCTAACACCCTAACATAAACTTCACTTCTAAACACCCCTAATCTGCTGGCCCCGGCATCGCCGCCACCTACATAATGTTATTAACCCCTAATCTGCAGCTCCCAATATCGCTGCAACCTAAATAAAACTAATAACCTCTAATCTGCCGCTCCCATTTCGCTGCAACCTAAATAAAACTATTAACCCCTAATCTGCCGCTCCCGATGTTGCCGCCACTATACTAAAGTTATTAACCCCTAATCCGCTGCACCTCAACATCGCCCACACTATAATAAATCTATTAACCCCTAAACATCTGGCCTCCCACATAACTACCACTAAAAAAAAAAACTATTAACCCCTAAACCGCCAGCCCCCCACATGGCAACAAGCTAAATTAAATTATATTAACCCCTAACGTAACCCTAAGCCTAACCCTAAACCTAACTGTAACCCTAACGAACCCTAACCCTAACACCCCCTAACGTTAACATAATTAAAATAGAGCAAAATTAAATTATTAACTAAATAATTTCTATTTAAAACTAAATACCTGTGAAATAAAACCTAATCTAGCTACAATATAACTAATAGTTATATTGTAGCCATCTTAGGTTTTATTTTTATTTCACAAGTTACACCTTGATTATGAGTTTTGGTTTAGAGGCTGTGCGGTGCTAACGAGCAGTTTTTGCTCACCGCTCACTTGCAGACAACGCTGGTATTACGGGTTTTTACAAACCCGGCATTAGCCGCAAAAAAGTGAGCGTAGAGCAAAATTTAGCTCCACATCTCACCTCAATACCAGCGCTGCTTACGTTAGCGGTGAGCTGGTAAAACGCGCTTGTGCGTGATTTCCCCATAGGAAGCAATGGGGGAGAGCCGGCTGAAAAAAAGTCTAACACCTGCAAAAAAGGTTGATTCCTATGGGGAAATAAAAGTTATGTCTACACCTAACACCCTAACATGAACCCCGAGTCTAAACAACCCTAATCTTACACTTATTAACCCCTAATCTGCCGCCCCCGACATCGCCGACACCTATATTATATTATTAACCCCTAATCTGCCGCTCCGGACACCGCCACCATCTACATTATACTTATGAACCCCTAATCTGCCACCCCCAACATCACCGACACCTACATTATATTTATTAACCCCTATTCTGCCGCCCCCAATGTCACCTCCACGTACCTACATTTATTAACTCCTAATCTGCCGCCCCCAACGTCGCTGTCACTATAATAAAGTTATTAACCACTAAACCTAAGTCTAACCCTAACCCTAACACCCCCTAACTTAAATATAATTACATTAAATCTAAATAAAATTACTACAATTAACTAAATTATTCCTATTTAAAACTAAATACCTATAAAATAAACCCTAAGCTAGCTACAATATAACTAATAGTTACATTGTATCTAGCTTAGGGTTTATATTTATTTTACAGGCAACTTTGTATTTATTTTAACTAGGTACAATAGTTATTAGATAGTTATTAACTATTTAATAACTACCTAGTTAAAATAAAGACTAATTTACCTGTAAAATAAAACCTAACCTAAGTTACAATTACACCTAACACTACACTACAATTAAATTAATTACCTAAATTAAATACAATTTATTACAATTAAATAAAATTATCAAAAGTACGAAAAAACACTAAATTACAGAAAATAATAAAGAAATTACAAGATTTGTAAACTAATTACACCTAATCTAATCCCCCTAACAAAATAAAAAAGCCCCCAAAATAAATAAAAGCCCTACCCTACACTAAATTACAAATAGCCCTTGAAAGGGCCTTTTGCGGGGCATTGCCCCAAAGTAATCAGCTCTTTTACTTGTAAAAAAAAATTACAATCCCCCCCCAACAATAAAACCCACCACCCACACAACCAACCCTACTCTAAAACCCACCCAATCCCCCCTTGAAAAAAACTAACACTAACCCCTTGAAGTTCACCCTACCGGGAAACGTCTTCACCAAACTGGGCAGAAGTGGACCTCCAGACGGGCAGAAGTCTTCATCCAACCAGGCAGAAGTGGTCCTCCAGACGAGCAGAAGTCTTCATCCAGACGGCATCTTCTATCTTCATCCATCCGGCACAGAGCGGGTCCATCTTCAAGACATCCGACATGGAGCATCCTCTACATTCGACGGCCGAAGACTGAATGAAGGTTCCTTTAAATGACATCATCCAAGATGGCATCCCTTCAATTCCGATTGGCTGATAGAATTCTATCAGCCAATTGGAACTTAGGTAGAAAAAATCATATTGGCTGATGCAATCAGCAAATAGGATTTAACTGGCATTCTATTGGCTGATTGCAACAGCCAATAGCCGATTAGCTGATAGAATTCTATAGCCAATCGGAATTGAAGGGACGCCATCTTGGATGACCTCTTTTAAAGGAACCTTCATTCAGTCGTCGGCCGTCGGATGAAGAGGATGCTCCGCGTCAGATTTTTTAAGGGGTTGTTGGGTGGGTTTTAGAGTAGGGTTGGTTGTGTGGGTGGTGGATTTTAATGTTGGGGGGAGGAATTGTAATTTTTTTTACAGGTAAAAGAGCAATGCCCTGCAAAAGGCCCTTTTAAGGGCTATTTGTAATTTAGTGTAGGGTAAGGCTTTTCTTATTTTGGGGGGCTTTTTTATTTTGTTAGGGGGATTAGAGTAGGTATAATTAGTTTAAAAATCTTGTAATTATTTTATTATTTTCTGTAATTTAGTGTGGGGGGGGTTCGTACTTTAGATAACTTTATTAAATTGTAATTAATTGTATTTAATTTAGGTAATTACTTTAATTATAGTGTAGTGTTAGGTGTAATTGTAACTTAGGTTAGGTTTTGTTTTACAGGTAAATGTGTCTTTATTTTAACTAGGTAGTTATTAAATAGTTAATAACTATTTAATAACTATTGTACCTAGTTAAAATAAATACAAAGTTGCCTGTAAAATAAATATAAACCCTAAGCTAGCTACAATGTAACTATTAGTTATATTGTAGCTAGTTTAGGGTTTATTTTATAGGTAACTATTTAGTTTTAAATAGGAATAATTTAGTTAATTGTATTAATTTTATTTAGATTTATCGTAATTATATTTAAGTTAGGGGGTGTTAGGGTTAGGGTTAGACTTAGGTTTAGGGGTTAATACATTTAATATAGTGGCGGCGACGTTGGGGGCGGCAGATATGGGGTTAATAAATGTAGGTACGTGGCAGCGATGTTAGGGACGGCAGATTAGGGGTTAATAATATTTATCTAATGTTTGCCAGGCGGGAGTGCGGCAGTTTAGGGGTTAATATGATTATTCTAGTGGTGGCGATGTCCGGTTCGGCAGATTAGGGGTTAAAATATTTATTTTAGTGTTTGCAATGTGGGAGTGCCTCGGTTTAGGGGTTAATAGGTAGTTTATGGGTGTTAGTGTACTTTTTAGCACTTTAGTTGAGAGTTTTATGCTAAGGCTTTTAAATGCGGTACCAAGCTTGACAGGAGAGGGTTTTAGTCAGACTCGTAATACCGGTACTATGCAAGTCCCATTGAAAATATAGGATACGCAATTGACGTAAGTGGATTTGCGGTATTTCCGTGTCTGGCCAAAAAAGTGAGCGGTACACTTGTAACTTCAAGACTCGTAATACCAGCGGGCGTTAAAAAGCAGCATTAGGACCTCTTAACGCTGCTTTTTAAACCTAACGCACAACTCGTAATCTAGGCCTAAGTTTGTATTTTTTTTTTAACTAGGTAGACTAGTTAGTAAATAGTTATTAACTATTTAATAACTACCTAGTTAAAATAAATACAAACTTACCTGTCAAATAAAACCTAAGCTGCCTTTACACTAAAACCTACCATTACAAAAAAAACACTAAAATAACAAAAAATAAAAAAAATCTACCATTACAAAAATAACAAACGAAATAACAACGAAATTAAACAAAACAATAAAAATTATTCCTATTCTAATACCATTAAAAAAGGGCCTTCTGTAGGGCATTGCCCTAAAAATAACATCTCTTTTCCTACAAAAGAAAAACATACACAAACACCCCCTAACAGTATACAAACCCCCACCCCCCAAACCCACAAAATAAAAATAAAGTAAAATTTAATCTACCCATTGCCCGGAAAAGAGCATTTTTATAGGCATTGCCCTTAAAAGGGCATTTAGCTCTTTTGCTGCCCAAGCCCTAATCTAAAAATAAAAACCCACCCCAAAACGAAAAAAAATACATTACACAAAACAAATTATCAAAAATAATAAGAATTATTCCTATTCTAATACCCATTTTAAAAAAAACACCCCAGAATAAAAAAATGAATCTAGAATAAACTACCAATAGCCCTTAAAAGGGCCTTTTGTAGGGCATTGCCCTAAGTTAAACAGCTCTTTTACCTGAAAAAAAAATACAAAGACCCACTAACTTTACAAACCCCCACCCCCTCAAACTCACAAAATAAAAAAACTATCTAAAAAAGAAAATAAGCTAAACATTGCCCTGAAAAGGGCATTTGTATGGGCATTGCACTTAAAAGGGCATTTAGCTCTTTTAAAAGCCCAAACCCTAAACTAAGAAAAAAACCACCCAAAAAAAACACTCACAGTTTTTGAAGTCTCTCTTGAATGATCTTAATCCAGGCGGCGAAGTCCTCATCCAGGCGGTCTCTTCTATCTTCATCCAGACGGCATCTTCTATCTTGATCACGGCAGAGCGGGTCCATCCTGGAGACAGCAGGCACGGAGCATCCTATTCATACGGTCGCCGCCATACACTGAATCTTCAATGCAAGGTATGCGATTCAAGATGGCATCCCCTGCATTCCTATTGTCTTAAAAATTGGAATCAGCCAATAGGAATTAGAGCTGCTTAAATCCTATTGGCTGATTTGAACAGGATGTCTTCAGGATGGATCCACTCCGCGCCGTCGGGATCAAGATATAAGATGCTGCCTGGATGAAGATAGAAGAGGCCGTCTGGATGAAGACTTCTTGCCACCTCGATGAGGACTTTGCCGCCTGGATGAAGATAGAAGAGGCCACCTGGATGAAGACTTCTCACCCCCTGGATCAAGATTGTTCAAGCAGGACTTCAAAAAATGTAAGTGGATCGTCGGGGGTTAGTGCTAGGTTTTTTAAAGGTTTTTTTTTTTATATATAGATTAGGGTTTGGGCAGCAAAAGAGCTAAATGCCTCTTTAAGGGCAATTCCCATACAAATGCCCTTTTCAGAGCAATGGAATGGGTAGCTTATTTTTTTTTTAGAGTTAGGTTTTTTATTTTGGGGGTTGGTTGGGTGGTGGTTTTTAGGCTATTAGATTAGGTGTAATTCTTTTTTATTTTGGATAATTTCGTCTGTTATTTTTTTTTAGTGTCTTATTTTTTGTAATTTAGTCTTTTATTTTTGTAATTAGATAAAGTAGTGTTAGGATTTTTTTAATGTGTAGTTTAGTTTTATTTAATTGGTAGTTAGTTTAATTTTAGTTTAATAATTATATTACTGTAGTTTAATTGTTAGTTTAAACTTAGTTCTTTTAATTTGAAAGGTAAGTTTTAATTTAAGAATCTAAAATTAGGGTGGTGTTCGGTTTAGGGGTTACTAGTTTAATTTAGTTTATTGCTATGTGGGAGGCTATCAGTTTCGGGGTTAATAATTTACTTTAGTATATTTAGTTGTGGGGGGCTTGCGGTTTAGGGGTTAATAGGTTTATTATAGTGGCAGCGGTGTAGGGCTTAATAACTTTAGTACAGTGGGAACGATGTGGGCGGGACGGCAGATTAGGGATTAATAATATTTAAATAGTGTTTGCGGTGCGGGAGGGCAGCGGTTTAGGGGTTAGTAAGTTTATTATAGTGGTGACAATGTCAGGGAACGGCGGAATAGGGGTTAATAAAAAATTTTTGTGCCAGCGATGTTGGGAGCGGCAGGTTAGGGGTTAATAAGTTTAATATAGTAATTGCGATGCGGGAGGGCCTCGGTTTTAGGGGCTAATAGGTAGTTTATTGCTGTTTAGTGCACTTTGTAGCAGTTTAGTTTTAAATTTTATGTAACAGCTTTGTAGCGTAAAACTCATAACTATTGCTTTTAAATTGCTTTACGGATCTTGTCATTTTAGTCTGTAACGCAGTTTTTTTAGCCAGAACCCAAATCGTGTAATACTAGCACTATGGAAATCCCATAAAAAATGTAAATGTTTGGGTCTTCCGGTGGGCGGGTCTAAGGAACGGCAGCACTGAAGGAGAGCTCCGGCTACAAGGGAGCTTAAAAAGCAGTCTGACCGATCTGACCAACTTCCCCCACGCTCATATTTTGTTGGGCAATTACCCCTTAACTTGCTCCAACCGACAGCGCAGCATGAAGGGAATTTTACAGCAGCCCTTGCTCCCGGAGGCACAGAGAAGGCACAAGAAAAACCACCCGGCGCCATCTTGGAGACCAGTGGAAGCCCCACTCCAGCACTCCACTACACAACCGCCTGCCTGCAGGTTCCCTGCGGGCTTGAGGGACACAGGAGCCGACAACCAACTGGGCGAGGTGAGCCCAGCGGTGTACCGCCTGCACTTGGAGTTCCTGATCCAGGGCCCACATGCACCACTGAAGAGCCGCCATCTTAGAGAGTAGCAGGTGCAGTGGCTTTTTACACACAGGCGTGCCCGCCATCCTACCGGCCCTGTGCACTCGACCCCCCCCCCCCACCCTAACTGCTATACTACAGCAGACTGCAGGAGAGACCCTGTTCATATGTTTTGGGGGGGACTTTGGTTGTCTTGATTCCGGGGGGGGGGGGGAGAAGAGGAGGGATTAATGCACTAAAGTAGTTGGGCCTCAACATAAGAGAACAGTATCAGAGCTGATCCTACAAACTCCCTTCAGTGAGGTAACTCACAGGGAACAGAACACCTAAGGAAAAGCTGGTGACCTGAGTTAAGAGAGAGCCCTAACACAAGCCTATGAAACAGTAGGGCATTCTTAGCGTGCACAGTGTTTCATTACTAATCTGCTCTACCCACGTGTCACATACCCGTGGCATAAAGTGTTGAGCTTGCATGCTGGGAAGCCCTTGCTCCTTGTATAGTGTCTACCTCTCACCACTACCTGGCTCACTACCCAAGGACTCATAGCCCCTCCTAGTGTCCTATAGGACAAACTGCTCCTACATACATAAAAAAAGTAAAAGGCAGCCTTCCTCCTCACAGCTGAAGGGAAAAACCCAACTTGTCACCATCCCAGATCCTACGCAGACAAAGGCGTGGCCCACAGAAACCCCCGACTGGCAGAACCGGGCAGCTTTTTTCACTGTACCGATCCACATGAAAGTGGACAAATACTTCAAAATTTCTGTTACGCAGGCTGTACCTATTATGGCGGGCAAACAGAAACTGGCAGAAAGAAAGCAGAAACAAGCCTCAGAGTCACAGCTGGAACCGCCCATACCGCCAGACAGGGAGCCGATCCCAGACACCTCACAATCGCTGTTGCATGACTTAAAGGCCTTCATTCTTCCTAAAATGGAAACCTTACAGGCGGGCATGGATACTCTCACTACAGAGATCACGCAAAATTCCACTTGCCTGCAACAAGCAGAACAGAGAATCTCAGACGTAGAGGATACCCAAAATTCCTCTTCTGTTACTATCCAAAGACTGGAGCATCAGAATTTTACACTCCAAGAAAAGCTTGATGACCTCGAGAACCGATCCCGACGCAGCAACCTAAGAGTGGTAGGGGTGCCTGAGTCGATTAAAAACAAAGACCTTCTTGAGTTCACAGCTTTAACACTACCTAAACTACTACAACTTGACCCAGACACTACCTCCCGCTTGATGTGGAAAGGGCTCACATAATAGGGCCAGAGACCCTGCCTCCAGACCTGACTAACGCCCTAGACAAGTCATTTTCAAGCTGCTTCACTACCAGGAAAAACTAGCTGTCCTAAAGGCATACAGAACCAAGCCAGACCTCAGTTATGAGGGCCACAAGCTACTTATTTTCCAGGACTTCTCAGCTGAAGTTGCAAGGAAGAGGAAGAAATTTGCACCCTTATCCTCCAGGCTGCTCTCGCAGGGAAGGCAAGCCTCACTTCTTTACCTCGCTAAACTATGGCTTATGACCCCAAGGGGTCCTAGACTCTTTACAACACCTCATCAACTGCAAGAACATCTAGACACTGAGGACAAAGATGGAGAGAGTTGAGGGACAACACCCAAGCTTGCCCCTGATCTACCTGACACTGATGCCCCACTTTTAAATGACTTTACTTAATTACATCTTGGCCCCTTGGATTAAAACCACTTTAGAACCATGAGCTATTGGCACTGACATCACTAAGTCTCAGAGGACTATACCCAGGGGTCTGAATGGCCGGCCCCATTCCTGTGCTGATTCACGAAAGAGCCATGCCCCGGAGTGTCCCATTACTTCCCAATGGTCACGTGATGAATACCTACAACTACGGTTGTTACAACTTATCTTGTTTTCCCTAGTGATACATTTTTCTCTCAAACCACCTTACCTATTGACACTCAGAGGTCGGTACACAGAAGCCCATATGCTCAACCCTGCCCCAAACTTCTCACACAAGGCTCTTACAGTACTGACTATAACACCATCACCTTCTGTTTATGTATTCTGATTTTTCAGTCATGGTTGTTATACTGTATCTTGTTTTCTCCATTAGGTCTCGGGGGGAGCCTGCGGGAGCCACGACGGCCGGAGCCTGATTCACTGAGGACCAGCTCATCATCTCCAGCTTTCAATAACAGTAGGTCAGCACACACCCACACACTCAAAACAATAACACTTTCTGAATCCCCTGCATGTGACTTCACATGCCCTAGTTTCTATCCCGACTTTGCCTGTACTATTTTCCCCAACCTGCATATATCATGTCAGGGACCTTGAGGGTGGTGTCCTGGAACATCAGGGGCATAACGTCCCTGGCCAAAAGGAGCATCATACTACAACACCTCAAACGTCTTCACACAGACATAACACTGTTGCAGGAGACACACCTGACAGAAGCAGAACATGGAAAACTAAAAGTTAGGTGAGTAGGTCAGGTCTTCTACACGCCAACAGAAGGTCGCAAGTGTGGAGTGGCAATACTTGTCAGAAATGGTTTATGGCCCAGATCAACACACTCAGTATAGATCCATAAGGCAGGTTCATAGTAGCAACTCTCCAAGTGGCAGGGAAATCCTACACTCTATGTAATGTCTATGGCCCAAATCTCCCTCTTCCCCAATTCTGGCACTTACTCCAAGTAGCATTGCTTCCACATGCAGATAAACCCCTCCTGGTGGGTGGGGATTTCAATCTGATCAAGGCCCCCAAACTAGACCGCAAGGTTGACACTATCAAGCCAGAACAAACTGGGAAACATGTCAGATGACACAAAGTAGAATTGGTTACCATAGCAGCCTTTAAGACTGCCTTAAGCCTGGTAGACTTGTGGAGGCTACGCCACCTGACACAGAGAGACTTCACCTGCCTTTCCAAGGCACATGGATCTCTATCCCGGATAGACTATTTCCTGTGCTCCCCACAACTAAACAATCAAATCAAACACACCCATATAGCGGATATCGCTGCAACTTATTCCATGCAGTCCCTCCCAGAGGACCTGGCATTTTCCCACATATTTATACAACAATTTAGAATTCCAAAAACACATGAAGACAGGTTGGCTGGAATATGTCAGATTTAATGCTCAGCACCAGGACACCCCGGGACTTTTTTGGAACACCTCAAAGGCAGTGATGAGGGGACATATATCTAACTTTACAGCCCACTACAATTCCAAATGAAGATGAACGGACACAGGCACAAACCTGGCGGTCATACTAGCTTAAAATGACTACCTGGCCCACCATTCCCCCCACACCAGACTAAAATACTATGAATGCAAGAAAATCAGGGAGGACGCCTTGTATAGACAGGACTTACATTTTCAACATCATAGACAGGGACGTTTCTACAGGTTTGGGAATAGAACAGGGAAGCTACTGGCCAACACAGTAAAATTATCCGCACCTAAATCACTCATTACCTCTATAATGGCTAACGGTTCTATTCATTCTGATAACAAAAGCATATTACAAGAATTTGTTTGATTTTATACAGACCTTCACAATAGGCGCACTGCTCCATCCAGGAATAAGGAAAGATTTTGGGAACAAAAACAGACTCCTACCCTCACTCAGGAGCAGCTAGCCCAACTAAATGCACCCATTACTGCTTTAGAAGTTCAGAAAGCAATTAAAAAGGCCAATCTAGGTAAACCTCCAGTCCCAGACAGAATCCCAATAGACTACTATAAAATACTTCAGAACGAACTTAGCTTACCCCTGGCTCAGTCATTCACAGCTTACTTTTTTTTTTTTTTTTTAATATCTTTATTAGTCTTAGCCATTTAACAACAAAAAAAAAGGATTGATAATAACACAAAAATAACAATTTCTGAATCACGCAGGACCAGATAACAATAAGATATATATATTCAAGATTTCCGGTCAGCATTGCCCCTATCTATTTCACAGGTGCAATTCAGCTAAAATGGCTAATTTTTAAATAACTACCAACCCCTCAGGGTAAGGAAAAAAAAACAAGACAAAACAAAAACACAGAAAAGGGGAAAGAAAAAAACAAAAAAAAACAAAAAAAAAAAAAAACCCATAAGAACCCCCCCTCCCCCCCCACCTCCGGACTTACTCCATGCCATCATATTATTACCTGGGGATCACTTTTTAAAGATGACTATTCTAACCTACTTCATTGGTGAGCCAAGTATCAGGAAAAACCTGAAGAATTACTAGTTCCGCAAAGCTAATTGAGGCCACAAACGGTTTTAAAATCTGCCTTTGCAGGGGGATTGGAAATAACTTAATAACCGGAGACCATCCAACCAAGAATTCCATAATTTTTCTTTCAGATACTTGTGACAGATGGACGGATTCAAAAATAATCTGAGCTTGGATGTCTCTTAAAACAAGTGACAGGCTCGGGGGGATCTTTACTATCCATTTTTTAAGGATGTTAAACCTCACTATTAATAAAATGGTATTTAGAATGTGCAATTTAATACTCCCACCTATTACTGGAAAAAGTAATACAATGTCCTCAAAGGAAAAGAGGATGGAACTTTCAAAGACTCTATTATACCAAAACTGGACTTTCGGCCATAATTGAGAAATTTTTGGGCAGGACCATAACATATGGCGGAGATTGGCAGAAATGTATAGACAATGCTCACACTTAAATACTTTGTTCGGAAAAAATTTGGACAATCTAGCCGGAGAGAAATAACAATTATTTAGAACTTTCAAGTGAGATTCTTTCCAGCTCACTGGCACAGGGAGAGTGGCCACTAACGAGAGGCTTTTACATATTTTCCCGCGATCAATTGAAGGTATATAAGGGAGCCAGAGTCTAATTAATCTATCTTCATCTAGTATCCCTTGTTTAGTCAGCATAATATCATAGATCAATGAGATAGAAGCATCACCAACAATAAATTTTTTAATACACGTCTTTACCTCCGCCCAGTTGCCATACCTATCAGGGCACCAATTTTGTGATCTAACAAAATGCCGGATCTGAAAATAGGCAAAACGATTTGACCAGGGAAGAGAATATTGCTCCTTAATGGACTCCCAAGAAAGTATCTGTAGCTCATCGTTAAGCAGTTGATGTATATATTCTAGACCTTTCACCTGCCATTCATAAAAATACTTCTGGTCAATACCAGGAGGAAATAACGGATTCCCCGTAATGGGTAAAAATTCGGAAAGGGAAGGATCAATTTTTAGCAGTTTACAAAACTTATGCCATGCCACGATTATATTCCTAAAAGACAGAAGTGAAGACACCCCTGCAGGTAGAGAGCGAGGGGTGCAATGCAATAAAGCTTTCAAGGTCCATGGTTTAATCATGTAAGCTTCACTATCCAGAGTAGTGACTAAATTAGTCTGGGAAATCCAGTCAATTGCCATTTTGCATAAAGATGCATAATTATAGAGTCTGAGACAGGGTAAAGCTAACCCAGCCTCCTCATATTTCTGAGCGAGCCTATTTAACGAGAGTCGAGGTTTTTTGGATTTCCAAATAAACTTTGAAAACGCCGAAGACAGTTTCTCAAGATCTTTATTTAGAATCAGAAGTGGGAGATTCTGTAGATGATACAAGATTTTTGGAAAGATTATTGTTTTAATCAGATTAATTGAAGCCGATAACAATAAAGGAAAGGAAGCCCAAATCTTTAGATCTTCTAATATTTTCTGAAAGAGCCAGCCGAAATTCGCCTGATACCATATTTTAGGATTACGGTTAATTTCTAATCCCAGATATTTCACAGCCTTTACCTCCTGAAAGATTGTAGAGGGAAGATCTGAATGTTGTTGGCCAAGCCACATCAATTCACTCTTCTGCATATTTATCTTGTAGCCCGCAAATGAACTGAAAAGGTTAATTGACTGAATCACTTCCGGTATAGTGACAGCCGTTTTGTTCAAAAATAAAAGAATGTCATCTGCATATAGCAAAATTTTCAACTTTTGGTCTCCCAAAGGAATCCCCGGTAAAATTTCACGAAGTTTAATAGCTAAGGGTTCCAAAACTATATTAAAGAGCAGGGGTGAGAGTGGGCAACCTTGCCTTGTTCCTCACAGCTTACCTAAACAACACAGCCCAACTGCTAGCGGATTTTGCAGACGCGTACATGTGCCTAATCCCAAAACCGGAGAGGGATCCCAACCTTGCCACCTCTTATAGACCTATATTATTGCTGAACAATGATTACAAGCTTTTTACAGCCATTTTGGCGGATAGGCTGTCTTGGATGGTGGGGTGCATTATCCACAAAGACCAAACTGGGTTTATGAAGTATAGATCGTCGGTAACGAATATCCGCAAGACTCTAGCGGTCATTTCCCACTATTGGCAGGCCAGGGGGAGGGCAATTTTAGTTCACTTCCAGATGCCTGTCTCCTCGCAATTGACGCAGAGAAGGCGTTTAATAGGGTAGAATGGGACCACTTACTGACAGCCCTAGATAAATTTGGCATCACAGGGAATTTCCATAATCTCATCCGGGTACTTTACCACAGCCCACGCACCTCGGTCATTGTTAACGGGAAATCTCCCAGCCCTTCCTATTGGGGAGGGGCACGCATCAGGGATGTCCGCTCTCCCCCATCCTCTTCAATCTGACTATAGAACCACTGGCCATTTATCTTAAACAGGCTTTACAAGGGGTAGAAATAGGATCCCACGCAATACACCTATCCCTCTATGCGGATGACTTACTGTTATATATACAAAACCCAAATACCGAGATCCCAAAACTCATAGGGATCCTGAAACATTTCGGAGAGATCTCGGGTTGCAAAGTGAACCTAGATAAATCAGAACTGACATCCCTTAAAATGCCTAGGAATGCAGACCCAATCCAAACAGTTCTTAAGATCACAGTAGGCTCCTTCAAATACTTAGGTATCCATCTGCACACAAATCCCAACTTAATCTATAAACATAACATCCCTCCAGCTCTTGCACAGATCCAAGCTTTGTTGTCCGGCTGGACCAAACTCCCACTCCCTTTATCTGGAAGAATGAATCTAATCAAGATGATATCAATACCAAAATTGTTATACCCCTTACAACTACTGCCCCTCCTACTAATGCAGAAATATATAAAAACAGTGAATAAGGCATTCTCTAGATTTGTGTGGAACAGGAAAAAACAGCGAATTAGTCGCCTCAAGCTGTCTATGCCAGCGAGCAGAGGGGGACTTCGGCTTCCCAATATGGAGTGCTATAACTGGTCCACATTGGCCAAATTAATCCTTGAGTGGTTAGTGGGGATGTCTGCCTTTAGTGAAACAACTGGATATGCACCTCATACACCCCCTGCACCGAGCCTTCCTTCCACACACAACGTTCCACTCCCTACCTCCTCGAATTAAAAGGAATATCCTGTTTATGGATCCCCTGCGGGCATGGGCGAAATTATACAGATGGTGGATTTTTTCCCATACAATCATCAGATACCTCCCACTGCAGGGGAACCCGACCTTCCAGCCAGGTATGACCACGCACATGTTTAGGGAATGGGAGGGAAGAGGGCTAACTTCAGTAGCGCAACTTATAGATCCACTTTCTAACAGCATAGTCCCTTTAGTAACACTCCAGGAAAAATACAACCTCCCGACACACAGCTCCTTTGCATATCTCCAATGCGCCCACTATGTCCGTAAACTAAAAAGGGACGATTTAACAGTGGAAACCACACTCACATTGATAGCCTGTGCTCTTTGGTTAAACAAGGGTCCCACTCCATCTCACACATTTACATCTTAATCTTACAGAAAAACTTTGACGAAGTAACACGACAGCTATGTAACAAATGGACCGCAGATATGTACGTAGACATAAATGCAGACATCCTGACTAGAGTTATGAACTGGTGTCACGAGCCACTTTGGCCTCGGACATCAGAGAATCCCACCTTAAGCTCATGCATCATAGCTACATTACACCGGCAATACGTGTCAAATGGGTTCCTAATGCGATTAATGCATGCCTCAAGTGTTCCTTATCTGAGCCGGACATACCCCACCTATTCTGGGACTGTCCCAAGATACGCCAGTTCTGGCTCAGAGTACAATTCTGGCTCTCAAAAACTCGTGGTAGCCAAGTTACTCTAACGCGACATGAAGCTTTTTTCCTACGAATTTACATCCAAACCTCCCCCATAGACCGATTCATAAACTCCACTGTACTATTGGGTAGGAAGCTAATACTCAAAAACTGGATCCTCCCCAGACCCCTGCATATAACCCAGCTCATACAGCTAGTACACACCCAACTACTTATCGAACAGGCGGATGTCAAGGGAGATGTGGAAAAAAGAATTAAACATTTCATAACCAAATGGGAACCATACCTACTATACCTTTCCCCTAACATTCAACAATCTATCCTAACCCGTTTCCTAAACAGTACTTACCTAATGAATGAACAGGCGAGGGGCCGTTGGCTCCGGGAGAGGAGAGACTTAGGGTACAATGTTTGATGCTCATCTTGTTTCTCACACCACATTTCATGTTAACACCAGAGTACTGAACCCAGGCGTCCAAAGGCTGGCTGGCGGGCTCCGGGGGCTTCTCCCCGATGACAGGATCCTCAAAATGAATTGAAGGGGTAAGCTTGGCATCTTTGATGGGATATTCCCAATCACAGTGTGTCTACACAGAGTTTAGTACTGTTCATAATAGTTATCTACTTATTGCACTTTGGAATGTTTGACTATATTTATAACTGCATATTTATATCAAGTATGTATAGAATGTATCTTTTCTGAGGGGTATCCCAGTTGGATGCCCTGAAATGTTTGAACTAACACCACCTCATAATAAGCTACTCAGAGAATTTAGGAGTCTTGGCTAAAAAAGTCAGGAGACATTACCTGTGAAACTGGGCTTATATATATGCGTATTTGTATTTAAATCTGGTTTTTCCCAGTCTTCACTCCTCCTCACGTCCCCCATTCCGTCCCCCTCCTCAACCCCCCTCTTTCTCTTTCCCTTCACCCCCCCCCCCTTTTCTACGGCCCTTCCCTCCCCTAGTCCTCACTTTAAAAATTGTTTAAAAAGTAGACCCGGAAAGTAGATCAATGATTAAGGTGCCTAAGTACCCCATATCTCAACTAAGTATGTATCTGAAAATGTAATAATACTTTGCATTGTATATTTCGGTACTTGTAAACCAAAGCATTTGTTTCTTTGTATCTCTGACTGAGTTCTGAAAATAAAGTTATTTAAAAAAAAAATGTACTTTTTAAGAGTGCCGTACTGACGTTGCGTGACAGGCTAAAAGGCTTGCCGTACAGCTATACCGACAAGACTTGTAATGGCTGAGTTAGAGAAAATGATGCATTATGGGCCATAACGCTACTATTTGACTCATAATGCTCAACTCGTAATCTAGCTGATCTGATTATAAATAATTATTATCTTATAGTGTATATATAAGTGTAACATTTTATTTTAGTGAATTTATGTTGTGTTTGGTGCAACTTTTAATTTAGCCCTAGCCCTTTATGCAAGGACTTCAATTGTGCTAACCTGACAAGTGCAAATTTAGTTTTTGCTTGTGAGTTTGCATTTACTTTCGACTTGTAATATGAGCGCAAGTTAGTGTAGGCAATATTGAAATATCACGCCTGCGCTAACTTATGATCATACTACCTGCTGAAAGTAAAGCGACCGAATAAGCGCAAGCTAAATCTAAAGGGTTACAGCTAAAATAAAAGTTGCACTAAACACAACATAAAAACCTTAAAAGATACATTTACCCTCATATAAACACACTCTAATAAACAATATTCATATAAATATTTTTTTAAACAAAGTGATATAATATATAACAAGGTATTTGAAAGGGCTATAATGTATATACATATATGCATATGCATGACTAAATATGTGTATTATGTATATATAGATATGTATACAGTATATGTGTATACATGTGTATTTATGTTTTATATATAGATATATATACAGTATATGCATATGCATGACTAAATATGTGTATTATGTATATATAGATATGTATAGAGTATATGTGTATACATGTGTATTTATGTTTTATATATAGATATGTATAGAGTATATGTGTATACATGTGTATTTATGTTTTATATATAGATATGTATACAGTATATGCGTATACATGTGTATTTATGTTTTATATATAGATATGTATACAGTATATGCGTATACATGTGTATTTATGTTTTATATATAGATATGTATACAGTATATGCGTATACATGTGTATTTATGTTTTATATATAGATATGTATACAGTATATGCGTATACATGTGTATTTATGTTTTATATATAGATATGTATACAGTATATGTGTATACATGTGTATTATGCATATATAGATATGTATACAGTATATGTGTATACATGTGTATTTATGTTTTATATATAGATATGTATACAGTATATGTGTATACATGTGTATTTATGTTTTATATATAGATATGTATACAGTATATGTGTTGTCACAAATATCTCAGGATTCAGCTGCTAAGGAGTTAACTTTGTGTAGCTTGCACTCAAAACAGTTATTTGTTTTCAAGAAGAATTGTGTTTGTATTTTCTTTGAAGTGCCAGAACCCCCTAAATAGCCACCAAATGTTAGTGTGTATGCATTGGGTCATAAAGTCACTGAAACTCTTAGTCACAGAGATACACAGGATAAAGTTTATGGCTTAAGCTGTCAATAGAATGCCTGATGCAAAACAGGCTCTTCATTACAAAAACTGACCAGGTCACTGACAGGACATTGGTATATTATGTACATATGTGGGTTAAAGCTGTTATAACCTAAAGGCAGGTAAATATGACAACCTATGGCATATTTGATATCAAACCGGTTCTCCCAATAAAACTAAGAGGTTCTAAATATGTAAATATAGAAATTTCTTACCTAGCAGGAATGATAATGGATTGTATAAATTCAGGCAAGAAATTTAGTCTATTGAAGGTTGTAAAGACAGTGGGGTTTCTTAGCCCGCCCAGAAGGGTGTGGTTAAGCAACATGATCTCTGAGAAGTAGGTTTAAGAATCTTATTTTTTAACAATAAGATTGTCATTCTTACAAGGGGAGCTGCTGTACAGAAGTAAGGAGCCATCATTTTCTTGCCATTCCCCTGGCGCAGATCTTGAAGCTAGTAAAGTATTCAATTCTGTTTTTCTCCTTTTTATTTTAAAACACTGTTTGCGTGTATAATTTTATTTGTAACAACTTTTTATTATTAATGCATTGTGCATAATTTTTTTGGCATAATAAATAATTCAAAAAATTGAAAAAATAGAGAGAGTAGAAAATATTGCTGTATATTTAATATTCGGTGCTACCCTTGAATAATAAATTTAAATGACAAAAAAGATAGACATGTATTGGGGCATTTGTAAATGTCCCAAAAAAGCAAGGGATAAAAAAGCACACGAAAAATCATTTAGAAAACATCCAATTTCTTTATTTAAATGTTCCACTTCACATTCAGTGTTTGATCAGTTTCTCCGGGCTACAGTAGTTAGAGGAAACTCTTACAATTTAAAATGTACAAACAAAACAAGGGCAATACATAAAGCTATCTGAAAATCTCAAACCCTATGCATACGTATGCTGACTAGAACAATGTAAAACTATAGGATAATATATGTGAAAAAATCATACACAGATTGTCTAAATACAAGACATTACTAGCTTATCCTAGATGTAAGACATATATATAGCATACTATATACACAAACGAACAAGAGGCTTATCAGTCCATTTTCACTGTTAGATGTAAGTATGAAAGCCATATACTGTTAATACATAGCATGTGTCGGTAGATAGTCGACCGCAACAGAGTCTGCTGCACACTAGGTCAAAAAACCGATTCACAATTTGTATAATATAAAGACAGTACTTATCTTCCAGAGTAAAGTTGCAATGGTGCTTTTTAACTTTCTTTTGCCGGTCCGTAATTCCTCGGCGTGTGACGTACTCCCCAGTGGGGGTGGTTAGATCGTCACTGCAGCTCCAATTGGTTCCTAGTAGTTGAAACTGTATCCATTGGTCCAGGAAAAAACCAAGAGAGAGTAGACCAACCGCAACTCTGTAACTCCTTGTCAGGGCATTTACGGTTGATATCAGGCTTTCATATTGACAAGTGAGAATACTTAGGAAATAAAGCACCTGTTTGTTATCGGCTGTCCTCAGACTCCAAGAGTCGATTCCTAAAGTCACAGATACAGCATCCAAGCGCTATCGTTTCAGCGCATATGCACAGCTCCCAGGCTTGATCTGGTCATTAGGATCTTTATCAAGGACTGTAGTATAGGCTTATTATAGTGCTGGGTTGAGATTTCCGCTTTCATGTGTCACCACAAATAAACCTCAGACAGTATTTAGCTTATCTTAAGGTGTAATACACATAGTGCCAACGCACGTTTCACCCCCCTCCAGAGCATGTGTCCCAGGGGTTCATCAGGGCATACTGAATCCATACCGGACATCCTCTTTATAGAGCATACCTGATTACTCACAGGTGATTCTCATACACAGTCTCACCCATATTTTATTTGGAGGTCTGTGTCCTGTGAATAACCAGGAGCCCTTAAAGGGATATTTACATACAAATAGATTGTCACATTTGTTTTAAATACTATCTTAAAGTTGTGCAAAGAAAAAATATATTCATTATTGAGCAAACACTTTAAAGTATTGCCCTTATTCCTAGGCAACATCATAGCTCAATTTGCACATAGAGATTACTCCAAAAACCAAATGGCACACATCCTGTCAGATTTAAATTGCTCTCTTATAGAAAGCTTATGTATTCTAATTTGTCGTTCAGACCTACTGGTAATCTTGTCCCTAGCTTATAGATCCATTTGGTCTCTTTCTGTAAAAGGACTTTGTCGTTGTTACCACCTCGTCCATTAGTGATCCCTTTATCAATAATTATGAATTTTAATGAATCTGCGTTGCAGTTGTGCATATCACAGAAATGTCTAGCTACGTTTGTGTCTCTGGAATAGAGGATGTCATCTCTATGTTCTTGTACCCGATCCTTTACCATCCTTTTAGTTTTTCCAACGTAAAAGACCGGGCACGAACATCGTAAGAGGTAGACCACCCCCTCAGACTTGCAATTAAAAAAGAATCTTATGTCAAAGACTCTATTTTCTTGCACTGAGAATTGTTTAGTGCTATCCATGTGGGCACAGTATACACAGTGCCCACATGGATAGCTACCTTTTATTCCCTTATCTTTTCGTAGCCAGTCAGCATCAGAGGGTCCTCTGATAAACTGACTTTTTACCAGCTTATCTCGTAGGCTCTGTGCCTTTCTGGCTGCCATCTGTGGTATATCTCCTATAGCTTGTCTCACTTTCTCATCCAAGGTGAGAATGTGCCAATTTCTTTTCATAGCTAATCTGACATTGTTCCATTGATCATTATACATAGAGATAAATCTAATCTGATTCCCCTTAGTTTTCATCCTTTCTCCATACAGTAGATCATCCCTCGACATTTTTCGAGCCTTCCAAAGGGATTTCTTTAGACATTTATTTGAATATCCCCTTTGAAGGAATCTCTCCTTCATTTGCTGGGCATGGATATCAAATTTTGAGAGTGAAGAGCAATTTCTTCTTAGACGAAGGAACTGCCCATATGGTATTCCTCTTTTTAAATGATTGGGGTGGCTACTGTTAGCATGAAGAATACTGTTAGTGGCATTCTTCTTTCGATAATTCTCAGTCACTATTTTCAGACCTTCTTTTTTCAGGGTAATGTCTAGGAAATTCAATTCCCTTTCACTTGTTTCTGATGTGAGGAAGATGTTCCTGTCATTATGGTTTAAGATGGAAACAAATGTATTAAATTCCTCTACTGTTCCATCCCATAAGACTAGAACATCGTCCACATATCTTACCCACATCAGCACTTTATTACTCTGGAAGATAAGTACTGTCTTTATATTATACAAATTGTGAATCGGTTTTTTGACCTAGTGTGCAGCAGACTCTGTTGCGGTCGACTATCTACCGACACATGCTATGTATTAACAGTATATGGCTTTCATACTTACATCTAACAGTGAAAATGGACTGATAAGCCTCTTGTTCATTTGTGTATATAGTATGCTATATATATGTCTTACATCTAGGATAAGCTAGTAATGTCTTGTATTTAGACAATCTGTGTATGATTTTTTCACATATATTATCCTATAGTTTTACATTGTTCTAGTCAGCATACGTATGCATAGGGTTTGAGATTTTCAGATAGCTTTATGTATTGCCCTTGTTTTGTTTGTACATTTTAAATTGTAAGAGTTTCCTCTAACTACTGTAGCCCGGAGAAACTGATCAAACACTGAATGTGAAGTGGAACATTTAAATAAAGAAATTGGATGTTTTCTAAATGATTTTTCGTGTGCTTTTTTATCCCTTGCTTTTTTGGGACATTTACAAATGCCCCAATACATGTCTATAATAAATAATTCCTTTATTAAGTTTGGCCTTTGTCTAATAATTGAACCACGTTACTGAAAGAGACTGGAATTTTAGAACTGTATAATTTTAGGTTATTTTCTGCTAAATTGTATTTCTAGAGTTAATGTGTAAAGTCTGGGGTTTTCCTTAAGATTTTCCCTTTAATAAATTTTAAGTGGTGGCAGCATTTGAGCTATAGGTGACAGAAAAGGGGGCTGAAAACCCTTTCTGTGCCAAATAAGTGACTGGTGCAGGGTTGGATAACCTTGGTTCGTCACAAATTGGTGGGCCGCGGTGTAGATAAATTTTTTTATTATTAGATTTTAGTGCTTGTGGATTTGCTAGTGTGGAAATCCCGGTACTAAAAGAGATTGTTTCTTACAATTTCCAAAGGCTAAAACTCAGTGCATTATATAGTGACACATTGCAAACAGTCCCCTTCCCTATTCTCTGTTGTTCTTTTCTATTTTATTTTTGCTATGGAGGCATACGAGCAGCGATCTAAAGAGGCACTTATACACCTATGCCAGGAGCGGGATATTCGAACACATTCAAAGAACAAAGATTTACTAATACAAGCTCTTGTTGAATATGATAACAGCCAAATAACACCAGTTGAGGTCTCAGGAGAGATGTCTGCAGCTGGGGGCAGCGATTCATCAGAATCTGGGGATCCCTTGGACTGTTATTTGCAAACTGTTCTTAAACATATGGGCTCAGTGGATGCAAGTTTGCGCATGGAACTGATTACAAAGTTTTATGAAAGACAGGCTGCTGAACGACAAACTGCTGTGGCTGAGAGACAGGCGTCTCTGGGAGCTGAGAGAGAGGCTCTGGCAGCTGAGAGAGAGGCTCTGGCAGCTGAAAGACAGGCTGCTGAATGACAGGCAGAGAGAGAGTATCAGCTACAGCTTGCACGGTTGGAGAGAGGGATGGTCTCACCTGTTGTTGGTGAACCTAGAGACCTACCTGCTCCCAGAGTGCGTGCAGAGAACTTTCCCACCCTGGAGAAAGATGGAGATGTGGATGTATTCCTGCGTAGCTTTGAGAAAGTTTGCAGACAGTTCCAGTTGCCGAGGGAGCAGTGGGCCAAGTACCTTACCCCTGGCCTGAAAGGTCCTGCACTGGAGGCGTTTGCTGAACTACCCCCAGAGTTTGATCAGGACTATGATTCCATTAAAGCTGCACTACAGAGGAGATACAATCTTACTCCTGAGGTGTACAGGAAAAAATTCCGTTCTCTGCAGAAAGGTTTGTCAGAGAGCTATATTACAGTTGTTGGTAACTTGAGGACAGCCTTTAAACAGTGGGTCAGAGGATTAAAAGTTGCCACTATGGAGGAGCTGGAAGATTTGATTGTGAAGGAACAGTTTATGCAGCTGTGCCCAGCCGGAGTTCAAGAATGGGTTTTAGATCGGAAGCCCATAACAGCATTGGAAGCTGGCGAGCTGGCTGATTTTTACACGGCTAACAGGTCTCCAGAGAATGGGAGGAAATCCTTTTCTAAGGGGGGATCCACCTGTAAAGGAGCTGCTGCACGACCCCCCTTCACAAAACCTGCTGTGCCTTTATCCAGTGTGTCTGCTCCCTCTGGGAAAGGAGGGGCGAGTGCTGCATCTGGGCAGGGGGATACCCGCAGATGTTTTGTTTGCAACAAAGTGGGCCACATCAGCTCCACTTGCCCAGAGAGGATTAACTTGGGGCAATCAGATGGAGGGAGTAATCCCTCAGAAGTACCAGCATCTGTTTTGTTTGTTACCTGTACAGAGGAAAACAACCATGAGAACCTGCAACCTGTGACTGTTGGAGATAAGGTAACCCTAGGGCTAAGGGACACAGGTGCAGAAGTGACTATGGTGCATCCAAAGCTAGTGAACTCTGAGAACATTATCCCTGGAAAGACTCTAGCAGTTAAAGGGATTGGGGGAATGAAACTTGCAGTGCCTATGGCACGTATATATCTTGATTGGGGAGTGGGGAGAGGTTTAAGAAATGTGGGGGTATCTGAAAATATTCCTAATGATGTTTTACTGGGTACTGATTTGGGTAGATTGTTATCTCTTTATGTGCCTGACAATGCTACATGTGACCTAGTGACATTAGTTGCAGACCCTTATGTGGAAAGGGCTGTGTGTAAAAATGCTCAGAGACATTATGACTAGGAGGGAGGACAGAGTGCATGTGTGCGCAGGGCTGTGCCTGAACTGGGGATGTCTGTGCTGAGAGGTGAATCTGTGAGAGAAGAGACTGACTGGGGAGAACGACAGACAGACGGTGTGTGTCTGCCTGTACTTAAACCAGCAGTATCGGCAGAATTACCGTTAGCTGTTGGGGGAGAAAGGCAGATAGACTGTGTGGGTCTGTCTGTGCCGGAACCAAGTTTAGCTGTATGGGAAGAGCTTGTCTGTGAGAGAAGGCAGATGAGGGGTGCGTGTCTGTCTGTGATTGAATCAGTGTATTCTATAGAAGGAGGTGAGATTGACGGGGGAGAGAATGACTGGGTGACTGGGCCGCTGGATGATGTGTGCCAGTCTCTGCCAGGGACAATTCTGTACCCTGTGAAAAGACACAATAGTTGGGATAAATGGCAGAAGGAAGATGTGTGCTTGTCTGCACCAGTGTCAAAAGGATACCAGATTCTGTGTGATTATGCAAAGTGGCAGACTGACTGTGAGAGAGAGCAGGGGGCAAACTAGCCCACTCTATGACAGAAGCAGCAAAGCCACAGATTTCAGACTGTGTGGGGGAGGAGGGTACAGGATACTCTTTGAGGGACCCCCAGAGTGAGTGTGAAAGATTGTGGGTGACAGAGACCCCAGTAACCTCAGCTGTGACCTATAAACAGACTGCACAGGCTAGGGGACAGAGACTGACACAGACTGCAGGCACAGGGGGGGAGGAGTACAGAGAAGTGTATTTACACAGCCCCACAGTGCCATTCAGCAAATACACTGATAGATGTGCAGCATCAGTGTCCCCAGCAGTTAGAACCCACAGTGAGGAGAAGGGGGGCAGTTAGTCAACCCCCTACCAACCATAACAGAGTGCAGGAGTACAGGAATTCTACTCCAGTGGGAGGGCAAGAGCCTATGGTAGTTAAGCAGCAACTGACAGCACACAATATGCTTAGAGAGCACACCATAGGTAGCAAGACACTAGGTTTCACAGGCACCTCTGTAACAGGGGATGATGTGTTGTTCAGGGATAAGATGCAAACCTTATTGGGGGAGGTACCTGCAAAACCCAGAGATGCCATATTCACACAAAAACAGTTGCAGGAGTTTACTGCCAGAGAGGGAGTGTGTGAGATGGTCCATAATGTTCTTTTACTCACGCCCATGAGACAGAACAAACTAGAGGCTGCATGGGAGGGGCCATGCAATATATTCAATCGGTTGGGTAGAGCAACTAGTGTGTCACTTTTAAAAGGAGGGCATCCTGCTGCCAAAACTGCTAGGTGCAATCTGTCTGACAATGGTGTTCTCACCGCAAAGGGAAGCTCCTTTTGATATGCATCGGGAGTGGCTCGTAGCCACCCTTTTTTGCGTCTCTTATTGGGGAAGGTGTCACAAATATCTCAGGATTCAGCTGCTAAGGAGTTAACTTTGTGTAGCTTGCACTCAAAACAGTTATTTGTTTTCAAGAAGAATTGTGTTTGTATTTTCTTTGAAGTGCCAGAACCCCCTAAATAGCCACCAAATGTTAGTGTGTATGCATTGGGTCATAAAGTCACTGAAACTCTTAGTCACAGAGATACACAGGATAAAGTTTATGGCTTAAGCTGTCAATAGAATGCCTGATGCAAAACAGGCTCTTCATTACAAAAACTGACCAGGTCACTGACAGGACATTGGTATATTATGTACATATGTGGGTTAAAGCTGTTATAACCTAAAGGCAGGTAAATATGACAACCTATGGCATATTTGATATCAAACCGGTTCTCCCAATAAAACTAAGAGGTTCTAAATATGTAAATATAGAAATTTCTTACCTAGCAGGAATGATAATGGATTGTATAAATTCAGGCAAGAAATTTAGTCTATTGAAGGTTGTAAAGACAGTGGGGTTTCTTAGCCCACCCAGGAGGGTGTGGTTAAGCAACATGATCTCTGAGAAGTAGGTTTAAGAATCTTATTTTTTAACAATAAGATTGTCATTCTTACAAGGGGAGCTGCTGTACAGAAGTAAGGAGCCATCATTTTCTTGCCATTCCCCTGGCGCAGATCTTGAAGCTAGTAAAGTATTCAATTCTGTTTTCTCCTTTTTATTTTAAAACACTGTTTGCGTGTGTAATTTTATTTGTAACAACTTTTTATTATTAATGCATTGTGCATAATATTTTTGGCATAATAAATAATTCCTTTATTAAGTTTGGCCTTTGTCTAATAATTGAACCACTTTACTGAAAGAGACTGGAATATTAGAATTGTATAATTTTAGGTTATTTTCTGCTAAATTGTATTTCTAGAGTTAATGTGTAAAGTCTGGGGTTTTCCTTAAGATTTTCCCTTTAATAAATTTTAAGTGGTGGCAGCATTTGAGCTATAGGTGACAGAAAAGGGGGCTGAAAACCCTTTCTGTGCCAAATAAGTGACTGGTGCAGGGTTGGATAACCTTGGTTCGTCACATGTGTATACATGTGTATTTATGTTTTATATATAGATATGTATACAGTATATGTGTATACATGTGTATTTATGTTTTATATATAGATATGTATACAGTATATGTGTATACATGTGTATTTATGTTTTATATATAGATATCTATACAGTATATGTGTATACATGTGTATTTATGTTTTATATATAGATATGTATACAGTATATGTGTATACATGTGTATTATGTATATATAGATATGTATACAGTATATGCGTATACATGTGTATTTATGTTTTATATATAGATATGTATACAGTATATGTGTATACATGTGTATTTATGTTTTATATATAGATATGTATACAGTATATGTGTATACATGTGTATTTATGTTTTATATATAGATATGTATACATTATATGTGTATACATGTGTATTATGTATATATAGATATGTATACAGTATATGCGTATACATGTGTATTTATGTTTTATATATAGATATGTATACAGTATATGCGTATACATGTGTATTTATGTTTTATATATAGATATGTATACAGTATATGTGTATACATGTGTATTTATGTTTTATATATAGATATGTATACAGTATATGTGTATACATGTGTATTTATGTTTTATATATAGATATGTATACAGTATATGCGTATACATGTGTATTTATGTTTTATATATAGATATGTATACAGTATATGTGTATACATGTGTATTTATGTTTTTATATATAGATATGTATACAGTATATGCGTATACATGTGTATTTATGTTTTATATATAGATATGTATACAGTATATGTGTATACATGTGTATTTATGTTTTATATATAGATATGTATACAGTATATGTGTATACATGTGTATTTATGTTTTATATATAGATATATATACAGTATATGCATATGCATGACTAAATATGTGTATTATGTATATATAGATATGTATACAGTATATGTGTATACATGTGTATTTATGTTTTATATATAGATATGTATACAGTATATGTGTATACATGTGTATTTATGTTTTATATATAGATATGTATACAGTATATGTGTATACATGTGTATTTATGTTTTTATATATAGAATATATATACAGTATATGTGTATACGTGTGTATTTATGTTTTATATATAGATATGTATACAGTATATGTGTATACATGTGTATTTATGTTTTTATATATAGAATATATATACAGTATATGCGTATACATGTGTATTTATGTTTTATATATAGATATGTATACAGTATATGCGTATACATGTGTATTTATGTTTTATATATAGAATATATATACAGTATATGTGTATACATGTGTATTTATGTTTTTATATATAGAATATATATACAGTATATGTGTATACATGTGTATTTATGTTTTATATATAGATATGTATACAGTATATGCGTATACATGTGTATTTATGTTTTATATATAGATATGTATACAGTATATGTGTATACATGTGTATTTATGTTTTATATATAGATATGTATACAGTATATGTGTATACATGTGTATTTATGTTTTATATATAGATATGTATACAGTATATGCGTATACATGTGTATTTATGTTTTATATATAGAATATATATACAGTATATGTGTATACATGTGTATTTATGTTTTTATATATAGAATATATATACAGTATATGTGTATACATGTGTATTTATGTTTTATATATAGATATGTATACAGTATATGCGTATACATGTGTATTTATGTTTTATATATAGATATGTATACAGTATATGCGTATACATGTGTATTTATGTTTTTATATATAGATATGTATACAGTATATGCGTATACATGTGTATTTATGTTTTATATATAGATATGTATACAGTATATGCGTATACATGTGTATTTATGTTTTATATATAGATATGTATACAGTATATGCGTATACATGTGTATTTATGTTTTATATATAGATATGTATACAGTATATGTGTATACATGTGTATTTATGTTTTATATATAGATATGTATACAGTATATGCGTATACATGTGTATTTATGTTTTATATATAGATATGTATACAGTATATGCGTATACATGTGTATTTATGTTTTATATATAGATATGTATACAGTATATGCGTATACATGTGTATTTATGTTTTATATATAGATATGTATACAGTATATGTGTATACATGTGTATTTATGTTTTATATATAGATATGTATACAGTATATGTGTATACATGTGTATTTATGTTTTATATATAGAATATATATACAGTATATGCATATACATGTGTATTTATGTTTTATATATAGATATGTATAGAGTATATGCGTATACATGTGTATTTATGTTTTATATATAGAATATATATACAGTATATGCGTATACATGTGTATTTATGTTTTATATATAGATATGTATAGAGTATATGTGTATACATGTGTATTTATGTTTTATATATAGATATGTATACAGTATATGCGTATACATGTGTATTTATGTTTTATATATAGAATATATATACAGTATATGCGTATACATGTGTATTTATGTTTTATTTATAGATATGTATACAGTATATGCGTATACATGTGTATTTATGTTTTATATATAGATATGTATACAGTATATGTGTATACATGTGTATTTATGTTTTATATATAGATATGTATACAGTATATGTGTATACATGTGTATTATGTATATATAGATATGTATACAGTATATGCGTATACATGTGTATTTATGTTTTATATATAGATATGTATACAGTATATGTGTATACATGTGTATTATGTATATATAGATATGTATACAGTATATGCGTATACATGTGTATTTATGTTTTATATATAGATATGTATACAGTATATGCGTATACATGTGTATTTATGTTTTATATATAGATATGTATACAGTATATGTGTATACATGTGTATTTATGTTTTATATATAGATATGTATACAGTATATGCGTATACATGTGTATTTATGTTTTATATATAGATATGTATACAGTATATGTGTATACATGTGTATTTATGTTTTATATATAGATATGTATACAGTATATGTGTATACATGTGTATTTATGTTTTATATATAGATATGTATACAGTATATGCGTATACATGTGTATTTATGTTTTATATATAGATATGTATACAGTATATGCGTATACATGTGTATTTATGTTTTATATATAGAATATATATACTTTGGAATTGGGCCCTCAATTCCACCTGGATTTGTTGTTAAACTTTGTCGGGTTTCTTTTGTATTATATTGTACTGTACTTTTATCTTTGCACCTATGGGCAGCTCTGTTGAATCTGTTGGCGCTTTATACATAAAAGATAATAATAATAATAATAATAATAATAAAAATAATAATAATAATAATAATAATAATAATAATAAAAATAATAATCTATATATCTACATATTTTTTTTATTTTAGTTTTTACAAAAAATACATCAGATATATATAGAAAATATTTTTAAACTAAAATGAACATTTCTTCTATGTGAAGAACATCTAAATGTAGAATGTTCATAGCTACCTTTGGGTTAGCGCTGTAGGTGTAACACTGTTTCGGTGTTAATATACTTACAACATATACTACATGCACTAACCCGAGCCCGCTGGGGGTGTTTGTGCGCTGTGAAAGCACCAAATAGCACACCACTTATAATCTGGCCCATAATGTGGTGATTTTATGTTGGCATATAAATATAGCACTAACGGATGCGCACATTTATAGGTTCCATACCAGATAAGAATCATACAGATGAAGAACTAATTCCCAGGCTCTCATGATTTTTGTGCATAGTGAGATTTATAAAGAGGTCACTCTGAAAGACTTGTTTTTTACTAAAATGTCTTCTTCACTGCTCCATTAATGACCTAAATAATCCATGAATCTGTTCGTTTAAAAGCTGAATATTAAATTTATATGATTCTGTAGTTGGATATTGCGGTTGGAGCTCTGGAAGGTTTAATAAAATAAAAAAATTATTTCTTCTGAATACTAGACGTGTCGCTACCTAGTAACAAACTTTATTACAGCCATAGGGGACGGCAGGATCTCTTTATTTACTGTATATGTTTAATGCATGGACACATTCCATACGATGCACAGACCTGCGTTTGTTTTATGTAGGAAGTTACAGGCAGAACTGTTTTAGCTCAGGTTTAGTTTACAAAAAGTAATTCCACCAAGACTGGGCCGGAATACAAGTGGTGCACTAAAGCTAGCGCGGGTTGCAATAAGCAATTCCAAGACCCTATTAGCGTGCGAGGTTATTACAAGCTGAAAGTAAATGGGTGCAGTCGAGTGCAAACATATATTGGGCTTGCGGGGTTAATGCGACTTAAGACCTAGCATAAAGTGTAAGGGGTAAAAAAATATCAAGCGCAAAAACTGGAGGCAGGCACTACAATAAAGCCCTTAATTTAAAAAAATCTAAAGTTTATTTAGTATAAGTAAAAGTCCATTTAGTAGATATGGCAGGACAAGTGATACAGACAGTCTGACATGTTTCGCGCCCACCGGTGGCGCTTACTCATAGAGTGCCTGCCTCCAGTTTTTGCGCTTGATTCTTTGCGGCCTCATCCACCGCCTATTGCTACGGCACTCTGGGTGTTCCAAATACATTTACCTCTGCACGCTCCCTGAGGGGTTTGTAGTTCCGGCAGAAGTGGATGCACGCTTGAGTGCTGCAGTTTTCCTTACCTTGTAAAAAAAAATATGCAGCAAACCGAACATAAGTACATTAAAATAAAGTGTTACGCTTATATATACAGTTTTTGATTAAAAAAAATATTCATATAAATATTCATAAAAACTATTTAGAAGAGTTAAAAGGTATATGGTTTATGACAAGTTGTTTGACTTGAAAGGGCTATAATGAATTTATAAATATGTGCATTGGCCTATATATTTGTCCATTGGCGTATATATATATATATATATATATATATATATATATACTGTATGTACCAAACAGTCACCTAGATTATGAGTTTTGAGCGCTATAGAGAAATTAACGAACGCAACAAAAATTACATTATTTAATTTCCTCTAGCGCTGCTATTACAAGTTTGCAAACATACGCCTTTTGTGTGCGATATGGTTGCATTGAGCTCCATAACACACACAATCAGAGTGCTGCTGAGATGGACGATTTCCCCATAGACATCAATGGGGAGAGCCGGCAAAAAAAAACAACTAACACCTGCTATCGCAGAAACAAAAGTTCCGTAACGCAGCCCCATTGATGTCTATACCCTAACATAAACCCCGAGTCTAAACACCCCTACTCTGCTGCCCCCAACATTGCTGATGCCTGCCTACAGTTATTAACCCCTAATCTGCCGCTCCCGATATCGCCGCTACCTAAATAAAATTATTAACCCCTGATCTGCCGCTCCCGATATCGCCGCCACTATACTACATTTATTAACCCCTAAACCGTCAGCCCCCCACATAACAACAAGCTAAATTAAACTATATTAACCCCTAACCCTAACATAACCCCAAACCTAACCCTAACACCCTCTAACTTTAACATAATAAAAATATAGCTAAATTAAATTTACAATTATTAACTAACGCCTAGATTTGGAGTTTTGTTGGTAAAGACCTGCGGTGCTAACGAGCCTTTTTTTTCCAGCGCACCCTTAAGACAACGCTGGTATTACGAGTTGTCTGAATGGCTGCGTTAGCCTCAGAAAAGTGAGCGTTGAACCAAAGTTAGCTCCACTTCAACCCTCAATACCAGCGTTGCTTACGGTAGCGGTAAGCTGGAAAAACGTGCTCGTGCACGATTTCCTCATAGGAAACAATGGGACTGAGCTGGCTGGAAAAAAAACCTAACACCTGCAAAAAAGCAGCGTTCAGCCCCATTGTTTCCTATGGGGAAATAATAAATATGTCTACAACTAACACCCTAACATGAACCCCGAGTCTAAACACCCCTAACCTTACACTTATTAACCCCTAATTTGCCGCCCCCGCTATCGCTGACACCTACATTATATTATTAACCACTAATCTGCTGCTCCGGACACCGCCGCAACCTACATTATAGCTATAAACCCCTAATCTGCTGTCCCTAACATCGCCGACACCTATATTATATTTATTAACCCCAAATCTGTGTCCCCCCAACGTCGCCGCCACCTACCTACACTTATTAACCCCTAATCTGCCGACCGAACATCACCGACACTATATTAAATGTATTAACCCCTAAACCGCCGCACTCCCGCCTCGCAAACACTATAATAAATTGTATTAACCCCTAATCTGCCCTGCCTAACATCGCCGCCACCTACCTACAAGTATTAACCCCTAATCTCCCGACCCCAACGTTGACGCTACTATAATAAAGTTATTAACCCCTAAAAATAAGTCTAACCCTAACCCTAAAACCCCCCTAAGTTAAATATAATTTAAATAAAACGAACTAAAATTACTATCATTAAATAAATTAATCCTATTTAAAACTAAATACTTACCTATAAAATAAACCCTAATATAGCTACAATATAACTAATAGTTACATTGTAGCTATTTTAGGATTTATATTTATTTTACAGGCAACTTTGTATTTATTTTAACTAGGTACAATAGCTATTAAATAGTTAATAATTATTTAATAGCTACCTAGTTAAAATGATTACAAAATTACCTGTAAAATAAATCCTAACCTAAGTTACAAATACACCTAACACTACACTATCAATAAATTAATTTAAAAAATTACCTACAATTATCTAAACTAAAATACAATTCAATAAACTAAACTATAATACAAAAAACAAACACTAAATTACAAAAAATAAAAAAATATTTTAAGAATTTGAATCTAATTACACCTAATCTAAGCCCCCTAATAAAATAAAAAAATAATAATATTCCCTACCCTAAACTAAATTACAAAGTAATCAGCTCTTTTACCAGCCCTTAAAAGGGCTTTTTGCGGGGCATTGCCCCAAAGTAATCAGCTCTTTTACCTGTAAAAAAAATACAATCCACCCCCAACATTACAACCCACCACCCACACACCCCTACTCTAAACCCTGAAGATCACCCTACCTTGAGCCGTCTTCAGCCAGCCGGCCACCGATGGGCCAAAAGTGGACATTCGGAGCGGCAGAAGTCTTCATCCAATTGGGGCAGAAGAGGTCCTCCAAGCGGCAGATGTCTTCATCCCAGCAGCATCTTCTATCTTCAATCAACCGGAGCGGAACGGAGCCATCTTGAATCCAGCCAACGCAGAGCCATCCTCTTCTTCCGATGTCCTAAGGCCGAATGAAGGTTCCTTTAAATGACGTCATCCAAGATGGCGTCCCTCAAATTCCGATTGGCTGATAGGATTCTATCAGCCAATCGGAATTAAGGTAGGAAAAATCCGATTGGTTGATTTAATCAGCCAATCGGATTGAAGTTCAATCCGATTGGCTGATTGGATGAGCCAATAGAATGCAAGGTCAATTCTATTGGCTCATTCAATCAGCCAATCGGATTGAACTTCAATCCGATTGGCTGATTAAATCAACCAATCGGCTTTTTCCTACCTTAATTCCGATTGGCTGATAGAATCCTATCAGCCAATCAGAATTCGAGGGACGCCATCTTGGATGACGTCATTTATAGGAACCTTCATTCGGACTTAGGACATCGGAAGAAGAGGATGGCTCCGCGTCGGCTGGATTCAAGATGGCTCCGCTCCGCTCCGGTTGATTGAAGATAGAAGATGCCGCTGGGATGAAGACATCTTCTGCCCCTGTCGGATGAACACTTCTGCCGCTCCGGATGTCCACTTCTGGCCCATTGGTGGCCGGCTGGCTGAAGACGGCTCAAGGTAGGGTGATCTTCAGGGGGGTAGTTAGCCTAGTGATAATATCCTCTTTTCATCATTATCCAATTCTTTATTGCTCAGATTGAAGATACCTGTGTTCCAAGTTATGGGATGACCCATAACAGGAAAGATTTTTTAGGCAACAGCCCTCTAAGGGAGGGCACCTCAAAGAAGCTTGTAGCTCTAGAGAAAAGAGAGAGAACCTACACCCCACTAAATCTAAAGAAAAGACAACTAGAGGACAAAGAGGAGGAAAGAATAGAAGGAGAGGCAAAGAGAGTGAGATAGTAACTGGGAACACAGGTATCTTCAATCTGAGCAATAAAGAATTGGATAATGATGAAAAGAGGATATTATCACTAGGCTTATCCTTTGCCCCAACTACTACCCTCAATAAATTTAACACCCATATTCATGTAAAACAATTCATCAGGAAATTAACGTTAAAACGTTATTTCGTGAGAAATCCCATTGAGAAACAGATAAATCCTTCTAAATTTCCCAAAATTATAACTGATAATGATGGAAAGAAAACATACACTAACCTTAAACCTATATCCAAATTTTATCCCTCATACGGCAAAGGTTCCAACATAGAAACCTTTGAAAAGATGGTCCTTAAAGACTTAAAAGAATTTAATCCTAAAAAATCAAAACCCAATTTTAATTTAACAAAAAAAGATAAAGAAATCATAGACAAATTACAAAAAGATAAACAGGTAATTATAAAGCCGGCAGACAAAGGTGGGGGGGTTGTAATTATGAATAAAACCAATTACATCACAGAAGCGAATAGAATATTGAGTGACCCCAAAACTTACAAAACATTAGAATTAAATCCAATCAATAAGATTAAGAAAAATCTACTTGGTATTTTGGAGGAAGGGAAAGATGGGGGTATCATTAATGATAATGAATTTAACTATTTGTATCCTGAATTCCCTAGAACCCCTATCTTCTACTTCCTCCCAAAGATCCATAAGAGTCTTGAAAACCCCCCAGGGAGACCTATCATATCTGGAATAGGTTCTATAACATCTAACCTTTCCAGATATGTGGATATCTTTCTTCAGAAATTTGTTAAAAATCTAAACACTTATCTAAAAGACTCAACACAAGTATTACAATTAGTTGAAAAAATAAAATGGGAAGATAATTTTATTCTCGCCACAAGTGATGTCACATCCCTTTACACAGTCATAGATCATGTGCAGGGCTTAAGGGCAATTGAAAATACTCTCAGATCGGATATGGATATGGATATACATCTTAGACAGTTTATCTTAAAAGGAATAATATTTATATTGGAGAACAATTATTTTGAATTTAATGGGAAATACTATCTTCAGTTGGAGGGTACCGCGATGGGCACGAGGTTCGCGCCAAGCTATGCTAACCTATTTATGGGTGACTGGGAGGATCAGTTCCTCGGGTCACACGAGTTTGGCGCGGACCTCGTGCTCTTAAAAAGGTACATAGATGATATATTAATTATATGGAAGGGCTCAGAGGAGAACCTAAAACTTTTCTTTCACGCTATGAATAATAATGATAGAGGTCTCCAATTTACCTATCAATATAGTACTACCTCCATCTCCTTTCTGGATTTGGAAATATTTGTAGATGAAGGCAGTCTAGCTACCAGAACGTATTTCAAACAAGTAGACTGTAATGGATATGTACATAAAAAAAGCTGCCACCATGAGAGATGGAAAGGCAATATACCTACAGGTCAGTTCCTTAGAGTTAGAAAGAACTGTTCCAGGTATATAGACTTTGAGACACAAATTAATGTTCTCCAACAGAGATTTCATGAAAGAGGCTATAGTGAACAAGAACTAGTAGGAGCTGTGACCAGAGCGAAAACAACTGAAAGAAGTTCTCTTTTACAATATAAAGAAAAAAGTACTCCACCTATCGGAGATAATAAGAATGAATACGACGTAGCATTAATAACAAACTATAACGATGACCATCAAGTACTCCGTAAAATAATCAATAGGCACTGGCATATAGTCAAAAAAGACCCGTTAATAGGGGACCTTTTGGCATACAAACCAAGAATTATTTTTAGGAAAGCCAGAAATTTAAAGCAGATTCTTGCACCAAGTGAACTAAAGAAAGATAGTACTACTATGATAGATCAAGATCTTAGAGGCAACTATCTAAAAGGTTTCTTCCCCTGTCTTTCCTGCAGGGCTTGTAGGTACAGTAGTAAAACTGGCTCTATCCACATAACTGGGACAGGCGTAGATTTTAAAATAAAAGACACCATAAGATGTTCACACAAGGGTGTCATATATCTTTTGAAATGCTCATGTGATTTATTTTACATTGGAGAGACTACCAGATTATTACGCGATAGGATCAGAGAACATCTCTGTAATATCGATAAAGGGAACTTAGACACCCACTTATACAAGCATTTTAGAGAAATTCATAAAAATAATCTACAGCACTTTAAATTTTGGGGAATATGTAAGGTTAAAGGAGACTGGAGAGGAGGTGACTTTGAGGGTAAGCTCCTCAAGAAGGAAGCTGAATTAATTTACAAATTTGATACTCTTTTTCCAAAAGGCCTCAACTCATAGATAGACCTATCCCCTTTTTTAGGAGTTAAGATATAACTAATATTTTATCAAATTGCTATAATATTTAATAGTGGAATATGACAAATTGATATAATAATATATTTTTAGGCTAATTTTAAGATAGTGATAATTCCCCAATTTTAATAATTATTTTAAATTGTAGATTAATCTGATAAAATGATTGTGAAGTATTTTAATGTACACAACTGGTTACCCTAATCTATAGAAGAATCTAAGCTATGTCTTATTTGTTTTATTTATTTGCATCCTCAGACATAGAACTAATTGGTTATAATTTTGAGTTGAAAATTGGTTTTATATGAATAGGCATTGACTTAATAATAGAGAAACCCACCTACTGTATACATTTATAATTTTTAATAAATCAATAGACTATTAACCTTTTGACATATGTACTACAATTCTACTTTAAATAATAATATTTTTTGATATTTATAGCTTATAGAGAAAATATATTTTTGTATTTTATTATGGAATACCACCTCTGGTTGTATCACCTTAACAATATAATTTTTCAATATAATTTGCAGTTGGGTCTGAAAAACTTTTTTAAATTTTTAAAATTGGTTTAGTAAAACCACTATACAATATTATGTGGTGTTGTGACCTTTTTGGATGAGAACACGAGAACATTAGAATAAATCCACCTTAAGAAAAATCAACCCTGATCAACTTCCACCTTAAACAGAAAAGAGCCACAACCAATGAACACACTTCAGCTGATATTTAAATTCCGTCCCGGGAACAACGAGTATCTTGAAAAAGCCCTATCTAACGGGTGAAACGCGTAGATTGAATCTGTGTTGTATCCTGATAAGGACTTTAACCACAATTTGAAAATCTAGGTACCTAGCTTTCTATATCTTTGCCCACGCGTGTATCACGCTAAGTGCGGGTGTGTGAATCTCCTTTATCCCTTCTGCACTGGGATCAACTTGGCGCACCACAAACGCTGGAGTAACGAGCAGTCTTCATTCACGCTGACCGGGTTCAGCCGACACCAGCAAAGGTGATCAGCATTGGGAGACGCTGCTTGCCTGTGTCCAATCTCCAAAGCCGTGAGCCATAAAATCGTCAGTAAGCTACTTTGAAAAGAAAGTGTGAGTAAGAAAAAAAGATCTGATACTAAGGTGTCTTCCATCGTCTAATTCTCCCTAAAGGGGGCTATACTTTACAAATTTTCACGCTGACCCTATCTGTCACAGTGGCAACATTTGGTGAACAGCTATTATAAGAAACTCTGTAACCACATATCATAAATTGGGACAGACTGATTTTTGACTGATACCTTTATTCACATTGTATCAAATCAAATATATACAAAATACCTTTTTTAAACAATTTTAAGGTGGTACTCCAGTCCTTTTTTATTATTTTTAAATTAACAGGGAGACGTCCCTGCATTTTCTCTTATGTATTGTATTGTAATAATATTGCATTTTAATTTTATTCGATAGTAAAGTTGTAACCCTAAATCCATTGTGTCTATTTCCATTATTGACTAAATGTGGTGGAGAACTTAGCTTTTAGCGCCCTCTTTATTCCTTTGCTCTAGTGACCATGTGACACATGAAAAAGAGATGTAACCTAGTGACCATGTGACACATGAAATAGAGATGTAACCTAGTGACCATGTGACACATGAAATAGAGATGTAACCTAGTGACCATGTGACACATGAAATAGAGATGTAATAAAGGTGGTAAGGACAAGAGAATACAGGAATTATAATCTATTGTACCGTATGCCCTAGTGACCATGTGATACATGAAATAGAGATGTAATAAAGGCGGTAAGGACAAGAGAATACAGGAATTATAATCTATTGTACTGTATGCCGTAGTGATCATGTGATACATGAAATAGCATTGTAATAAAGGTGGGAAGGACAAGAGAATACAGGAATTATAATCTATTGTACCGTATACCCTAGTGATCATGTGACACATGAAATAGAGATGTAATAAAGGTGGTAAGGACAAGAGAATACAGGAATTATAATCTATTGTACCGTATACCCTAGTGATCATGTGACACATGAAATAGAGATGTAATAAAGGTGGTAAGGACAAGAGAATACAGGAATTATAATCTATTGTACCGTATGCCCTAGTGATCATGTGATACATGAAATAGAGATGTAATAAAGGTGGTAAGGACAAGAGAATACAATAATTATAATCTATTGTACCGTATGCCCTAGTGACCATGTGATACATGAAATAGAGATGTAATAAAGGTGGTAAGGACAAGAGAATACAGGAATTATAATCTATTGTACCGTATGCCCTAGTGACCATGTGACACATGAAATAGAGATGTAATAATGTTGGTAAGGACAAGAGAATACAATAATTATAATCTAGTGTACCGTATAACTAGTGACCATGTGACACATGAAATAGAGATGTAATAAAGGTGGTAAGGACAAGAGAATACAGGAATTATAATCTATTGTACCGTATGCCCTAGTGATCATGTGATACATGAAATAGAGATGTAATAAAGGTGGTAAGGACAAGAGAATACAATAATTATAATCTATTGTACCGTATGCCCTAGTGATCACGTGATACATGAAATAGAGATGTAATAATGTTGGTAAGGACAAGAGAATACAATAATTATAATCTAGTGTACCGTATAACTAGTGACCATGTGACACATGAAATAGAGATGTAATAAAGGTGGTAAGGACAAGAGAATACAGGAATTATAATCTATTGTACCGTATGCCCTAGTGACCATGTGATACATGAAATAGAGATGTAATAAAGGTGGTAAGGACAAGAGAATACAATAATTATAATCTATTGTACCGTATGCCCTAGTGACCATGTGATACATGAAATAGAGATGTAATAAAGGTGGTAAGGACAAGAGAATACAGGAATTATAATCTATTGTACCGTATGCCCTAGTGATCATGTGACACATGAAATAGAGATGTAATAAAGGCGGTAAGGACAAGAGAATACAGGAATTATAATCTATTGTACCGTATGCCCTAGTGATCA
Organism: Bombina bombina; assembly: GCF_027579735.1. Taxonomy (NCBI): domain Eukaryota; kingdom Metazoa; phylum Chordata; class Amphibia; order Anura; family Bombinatoridae; genus Bombina; species Bombina bombina. The sequence continues at coordinate 1,280,682,401 of NC_069501.1, read as the reverse complement.
TGTGATACATGAAATAGAGATGTAATAAAGGTGGTAAGGACAAGAGAATACAGGAATTATAATCTATTGTACCGTATGCCCTAGTGACCATGTGATACATGAAATAGAGATGTAATAAAGGTGGTAAGGACAAGAGAATACAGGAATTATAATCTATTGTACTGTATGCCCTAGTGACCATGTGATACATGAAATAGAGATGTAATAAAGGTGGTAAGGACAAGAGAATACAGGAATTATAATCTATTGTACCGTATGCCCTAGTGATCATGTGATACATTAAATAGCATTGTAATAAAGGTGGTAAGGACAAGAGAATACAGGAATTATAATCTATTGTACCGTATGCCCTAGTGATCATGTGATACATGAAATAGAGATGTAATAAAGGTGGTAAGGACAAGAGAATACAGGAATTATAATCTATTGTACTGTATGCCCTAGTGACCATGTGATACATGAAATAGAGATGTAATAAAGGTGGTAAGGACAAGAGAATACAGGAATTATAATCTATTGTACTGTATGCCCTAGTGACCATGTGATACATGAAATAGCATTGTAATAAAGGTGGTAAGGACAAGAGAATACAGGAATTATAATCTATTGTACCGTATGACCCAGTGACCATGTGACACATGAAATAGAGATGTAATAAAGGTGGTAAGGACAAGAGAATACAGGAATTATAATCTATTGTACCGTATGCCCTAGTGACCATGTGATACATGAAATAGAGATGTAATAAAGGCGGTAAGGACAAGAGAATACAGGAATTATAATCTATTGTACCGTATGCCCTAGTGATCATGTGATACATGAAATAGAGATGTAATAAAGGTGGTAAGGACAAGAGAATACAGGAATTATAATCTATTGTACCGTATGCCCTAGTGACCATGTGATACATGAAATAGAGATGTAATAAAGGTGGTAAGGACAAGAGAATACAGGAATTATAATCTATTGTACTGTATGCCCTAGTGACCATGTGATACATGAAATAGAGATGTAATAAAGGTGGTAAGGACAAGAGAATACAGGAATTCTAATCTATTGTACCGTATGCCCTAGTGACCATGTGATACATGAAATAGAGATGTAATAAAGGTGGTAAGGACAAGAGAATACAGGAATTCTAATCTATTGTACCGTATGACCTAGTGACCATGTGACACATGAAATAGCATTGTAATAAAGGTGGTAAGGACAAGAGAATACAATAATTATAATCTATTGTACCGTATGCCCTAGTGACCATGTGACACATGAAATAGCATTGTAATAAAGGTGGTAAGGACAAGAGAATACAGGAATTATAATCTATTGTACCATATGACCTAGTGACCATGTGACACATGAAATAGAGATGTAATAAAGGCGGTAAGGACAAGAGAATACAGGAATTATAATCTACTGTACCGTATGCCCTAGTGACCATGTGATACATGAAATAGAGATGTAATAAAGGCGGTAAGGACAAGAGAATACAGGAATTATAATCTAGTGTACCGTATGCCCTAGTGACCATGTGATACATGAAATAGAGATGTAATAAAGGTGGTAAGGACAAGAGAATACAGGAATTATAATCTATTGTACCGTATGACCCAGTGACCATGTGACACATGAAATAGCATTGTAATAAAGGTGGTAAGGACAAGAGAATACAGGAATTATAATCTATTGTACCGTATGACCTAGTGACCATGTGACACATGAAATAGCATTGTAATAAAGGTGGTAAGGACAAGAGAATACAGGAATTATAATCTAGTGTACCGTATGAACTAGTGATCATGTGATACATGAAATAGCATTGTAATAAAGGTGGTAAGGACAAGAGAATACAGGAATTATAATCTATTGTACCGTATGCCCTAGTGATCATGTGATACATGAAATAGAGATGTAATAAAGGTGGTAAGGACAAGAGAATACAGGAATTATAATCTATTGTACCATATGCCCTAGTGACCATGTGATACATGAAATAGAGATGTAATAAAGGTGGTAAGGACAAGAGAATACAGGAATTATAATCTATTGTACCGTATGCCCTAGTGATCATGTGATACATGAAATAGAGATGTAATAATGCTGGTAAGGACAAGAGAATACAGGAATTATAATCTAGTGTACCGTATGAACTAGTGACCATGTGATACATGAAATAGCATTGTAATAAAGGTGGTAAGGACAAGAGAATACAGGAATTATAATCTATTGTACCGTATGCCCTAGTGATCATGTGATACATGAAATAGAGATGTAATAAAGGTGGTAAGGACAAGATAATACAGGAATTATAATCTATTGTACCGTATGCCCTAGTGACCATGTGACACATGAAATAGCATTGTAATAAAGGTGGTAAGGACAAGAGAATACAGGAATTATAATCTATTGTACCGTATGCCCTAGTGACCATGTGACACATGAAATAGCATTGTAATAAAGGTGGTAAGGACAAGAGAATACAGGAATTATAATCTATTGTACCGTATGCCCTAGTGACCATGTGATACATGAAATAGAGATGTAATAATGCTGGTAAGGACAAGAGAATACAGGAATTATAATCTATTGTACCGTATGCCCTAGTGACCATGTGACACATGAAATAGAGATGTAATAAAGGCGGTAAGGACAAGAGAATACAGGAATTATAATCTATTGTACTGTATGCCCTAGTGATCATGTGATACATGAAATAGCATTGTAATAAAGGTGGTAAGGACAAGAGAATACAGGAATTATAATCTAGTGTACCGTATGAAAGTGGAAGGCTGCTTGTCAGCCTGAAACAAATTAAGGGCCTGACCACTACAGGCAATGAGTGCTAGGTTGGGTAGTGCAACATTGTTGCAATGTTAGGGGTGGGGAATAAGCTTACCTATTTAAGCTGCGGTGGCCATTTTCTCTCCCTCTTTTCCTGGTGGCTGTCGTGGTGAATTTTTTTTTTCCTGTGCAGCTATGAACCGGTCGCGTCGTTCATCTCTTCCTCCTCTCAGGTTCAGGGATGGTGTAGATGATGCTCCGCAGGAAGGGTTGCCTGCAAGAGAGCAGATAAGTATTGAGGATGCGGATTTTGTACCTTCTATTCAGGAGGTGGTGTCGGGGCCTTTGCGGCAGGGCAGGTTAGGTCAGGTTCCCCCCCCTGCTTGTCAGTCAGGGGAGCGGGTGGTAGTGGGGGGCCGGGAGGGTTTGAGGCCTATAGGGGAGTCTCCAGGGAGCAGCGCAGCGATGGCGGGTGGCAGCGCTAGTGTGGATGCGGAGGTTAGGCGTGGGGAAGGGAGGCCTGGTGGGTCAGGGGATTTGGCTGGGGGTGGAGGCGGTGGGGCGACGGGTAGGCCAGAGGGAGTTTTGAACTTACTCCCACCCGAGGCCTTGGCGGCGATCCTCACGCTGGTAAGGACTTTCGCCGACAACCCCGGTATCATGGCCGCCGTCAGTGGTGGTTCCGGTGGTGTTGAAGGCCGGGAGGTGCGTTCGCGCCAAACTATAGCGCAGGCTGCACCGGATGCTGGGCCCTCAAGGATGGCGTTGGGCGGGGGTGTGGTGGTGCTTGGGGCTGCTGGTCCTCCGGGTGACGTCACTTCCGGTCCTCCGGGTGACGTCATTTCCGGTCCGGCGGCGAAAGGGGACGCAGCTGCGCAGAGAGGCAGGGAGCGTCAGAGGCAGGTCCAGGGTAGGAGCGGGCAAGAGCGCAGGGTCCTAGCGCGCAGACGCCCGGAGCAGGAAGGTTATTCACCGGCGGTGAAAAGGCCTGCAGGTGAGGTGGGGGCACCCAGGCAGGGTTCAGGTGCGGATCGGTCACGGCGGGTGGTGAGGGGGGCTGCTTTACTACTAAGGGGAAAAGGCAGGAAGCAGGCTAGTATTGGCAAAGTGCGAAAGTTAGCTGGAGGTAGCAGAGGAGAGGTGTTTAGGGAGGGGGCAAGTGGTAGCGGGCATGAGGCAAGGGGAAGGTCTGGGGAGGATGGGAGAGCAACCGGGCAGGGGCCCAGTGGGGGGATTGGGGGTCACTATGATGGATATCAGAGCATACAAAGCCAGGACCCTCCAGGGGCAGTTAGCCAAAGGGGGGTTTGCAATCATTGCAGATGCACAAGCAGTGGGGGTCCAGTGGCGCCGGTTTCAATGGCTGGTAGTCAGCAGAGGGATGTGATTGCTGCGGGGGATGTGATTGCTGCGGGTGCCAGCGGGTCCGGAGTGGGGGCAAGTGTGAGTGGTGTTGGGACTCGTGTTCTGGGTGCTCCCATCTCTTTTTTGTCTCCCTCGCAGGTTCGGGCAATGGAGTCAGCGGACAGTGGGGTTCCTGCTGCTGGGAACTCGTTGGTGGCGGTGGCAGCATCGGATGCCCCGAGGAGTCAGCCTGGGCCATCGGGAAGTTCAGGGCCATCTGGGATTTCGGGTCAACCTGGGCCATCTGGAAATTCGGGGACATCTGGGATTTCGGGTACAGGTGAGACAGCTCTTGGAGCGCTTACACATGCATTGGCACGCACTACACACACTACACTGTTAGACAGTAGCGAGTCAGACTCAGACGGGGAGCGTGCTTTGGGGCTAAATAGTAAAGGGCAGCGTAAGATGTACAGGATGATGAGGCGCATGCTTGCGCTTCAGTCAGGGATGCCAGTGGCAGGCGTAGGCAGGGGCTGCAGCCAAGCAGTGGCTGGGGTGTTGCCGGTTACGCCCCAGGGGACACCTGGGGGGCTGAGGGGTGTCCAGTTAGATGGGGGAGTTGAGGCCGGAGTGTCGGCCAGGAAGGTGGCGGTGCATGGGGATACCTACCCATGCATTGTCTATTCGCTGCATGCACATCTGAAACCTAAGACTGTAGCAAAAATTAGGGAAGGCAGGTATGTTAACGTCTTTGAGCTGTCTATGGAGGCTCATAGGGACAGGGAGAGGAGTGAGGACGGTACGGGCCCCAAAAACGTCAAGCGGCCCGAGACGTTAGATGAGTGGCGCCGGTGCTTTAAGGTCTTGGCGTCTTGCTATATTGAGCAGTGGCCGGATAGGGCGCTCGATGTCTTGAAGTATAGAGACATAATCGAGCAAATTTTTAGGAAGTACCCGGAAGGGGCCTGGAGGTCTTATGACTCTGAGTTCCGTAGAAAGATGGCGGGGAATCCCATTCTGACGTTTGGGATGAAGGATGTGGATCTGTGGACGAGTCTGGATGCAGATAAGTCAAATCAAGGGGGCGCAGTGCAGAAAGGGGTAGGGCAGGCGTCGTCCACTGGGTTTCGGAAGAAAGGGCGGGAATGTTGGCGGTTTAATGACCGTCAGTGCGACAAGGGAACAAATTGTTCCTTTCGGCACATCTGCCTTTACTGTGGGGGTCCCCACCCAGGGATTGAATGTCAGAGGAAGAGAGATGGGGGAGCTGGCAGGGGTGCAGGAAGGGGCGCGGTTGCTGGAAAGGGCTCCCACTCCCCTGAACCTGGCCGCCATGGGGCCATGGCTGGCGGCCTACCCGGATAGGGTGGCCGCTGGCACACTTCTCATGGGGGTCAGGGATGGGTTTAAGATTCCAGTTACATCTGTGGTGGTGGGGTCTGCCACTCACAGGAATCTTAAATCAGCATACCAGTTTCCCGAGGTGGTTAAGGAAAAGTTGGCCAAGGAGCTGGCTTTGGGAAGGATTGCGGGCCCCTTCCGGGTGCCCCCGGTTCCGGGATTGGTAGTGTCCCCTCTGAGGGTCGTGCCCAAGAAGGAACCGGGGAAGTTTCGGCTGATCCAACATTTGTCCTACCCTAAAGGGAGGTCCGTTAATGACGCTATCGATCCGGCAATCAGCTCGGTGAGATATCAGTCTTTTGAGGAGGCCTTAGACTTGGTCAGGAGGGCTGGGTTTGGGGCGATGTTGGCGAAACTGGATATTGAATCAGAGTTTCGCCTCCTTCCTATTCATCAGGAATCCTTCAGGTTGATGGATTTTGAGGAAGGGTTCTATGTGGATAAATGCCTTCCCATGGGCTGCTCCATATCGTGTGCCTATTTTTAACTGTTTAGTTCATTTTTGCACTGGGCGGTAGAAACAGCGGCCGGGGGCGGGCTGATTATATCGATGATTTCCTGTTGGTGGGGAGGCAGGGGTCTGGGGAATGCGCAAGGCTGATGGCTGTTATGCGGTCTTTGCTGCGGGAGTTTGGGGTTCCGCTGGCGGAAGAGAAGACTGAGGGACCGTGCATGCGGCTGGTGTTCCTAGGTATTGAGATTGACACGGTCGAGCGGGTGTGCCGCTTGCCCAGGGACAAGGTGGAGCGTCTGCTTTTGGCAGTGCGGGAGGCTGCGGGGGTGGCTGAGCTTACCCTTACGCAGGTTCAATCGTTGCTGGGCCTCTTGAATTTTGCCTGTCGGGTGATACCCATGGGGAGGGTGTTTAACCGGCGGCTAGAGGGTCTCCTGCAAGGGGGATTAGCTCGCAGGAGGAGAGTTCGCATTACAAGAGTAATGAAGGATGATCTTGCGGTGTGGGAGAAGTTTCTGTTGCACTTTAATGGAGTGCTACTGTGGAGAGAGCCAGTGGTTTCCAGCCAGGCCCTCCACTTGTTTACAGATGCGGCAGGAGCGTCGGGGTACGGGGCGTACTTGGAAGGGGCTTGGAGCGCGGAGCCCTGGCCGGTGTCGTGGGTCGAGGCAGGTCTAGTACGGAATCTCACATTGCTGGAGCTATTCCCAATAGTGGTGGCAGTGGAGTTGTGGGGTTCGAAGTTGCGGAATCGCTCTGTGCTCTTTTGGTCAGACAACCTTAGCGTAGTCTACGCAGTGAACTGGCTTTCAGCGGCTTCTCCAGTGGTGGTGTCCTATTTGAGACACCTGGTTTTGAGATGCATGCAGCTTAATTTGCAGTTTGAAGCGAGGCATGTGCCAGGGGTTAACAATGTGGTGGCCGACGCTTTGTCGTGCTTTCAATGGGGTCAGTTTAGGCGTTTAGTGCCATCAGCGGATGTTGATGGTGTACCATGTCCGATCTTTCTTTGGCAGATAGCAGGCCTTTAGAGGCACTTCTTCCTCTGGTGCGGGCTTCGTTAGCTCCAAAGACGTGGCAGGCCTACAGTAGACATTGGAAGGAGTGGGAGGATTTCTGTCAGCTGCGCCGGCAGGCACCGGCCGAAGGTACACAGGTGTTAGTAGTTGAATGGCTGCTTAGCTTGCGTGCGCGGGGTGTGTCTGCTGGGGTTGCTCAGGGTAAGGTTGCAGCCTTGTCATTCTTTAACAAGTTGTATGGTTTTAATGATTTTGGTAGCTCCTTTTTAGTTAGAAAGGCGCTGAAAGGTTGGGGTAGATTGAAACCCCGTGGAACTGATCAGAGGGAGCCTGTTACAGCCCTGCGCTTGGGGGTTATAGTGGCAGGACTCGTTCAAGTGTGTGCCTCAGAATATGAGGTTGCATTGTTTAGTTGTGCCTTTGCGTTGGCTTTTTATGGGGCGCTAAGAGTAGGGGAATTGGTGGCCCCATCTCGTATGAAGGTGGGGTTTGGGCTAATGGCTAGACACGTGCGGATATCTGAGCAGTCTGTGTTGCTGTTCGTGTCGCGTTCCAAAACCGACCAAGAGGGAAGAGGGGCTTGGCTTTCCCTGTCGGCGGCGGGAGACGGAGCAGTTTGCCCGGTAGCGCTGACAAGGGCATATATGGCCGTGCGCCCTGAGACAGCTATCCAGTTCCTGGTCCATAGGGACGGACTTTCGCTGTCTAGATTTCAATTTAGGAAGGTACTCGAGGGTGCGGCAAAAGCAGCCGGGCTAGATGCGGAAAAAATTGCACCTCATTCTTTTAGGATCGGCGCGGCGACCAGCGCAGCGGCGTTAGGCTGGTCGGGGGAGGCAATTAAGAGACTGGGTAGGTGGAAATCTAGGCGTTATCAATCCTATGTGCGCCCGGTGCTTAATGGCTAGTAGGCGTGAGGCGCAGGTAGTAAAGGGGGGGGGAACAAAAGGGGCGAGTAAGTTAGGACAGTCGTTTATATTTAATTTATGTTTGTTTTCAGGGTTGGCGAGTCGCCCCAAGCGTCTATGGATCGTGGGGCACTCTTACGTGCATTGGGCCTTTCTTAGGGCCCTGGCAGTGCCTGGAGGTTCACAGCTGGGTTTTCGCCCGTCCCGGGTTTCGCTGCGTTGGCTTGGGCGCAGAGGCATGACATGGCCGGAGCTGCCTTCAGTATTGGTGGACGCTTGTCACCGGTGGGGGATGCCAGACATTATCCTTTTGCATTTAGGGGGTAATGATATGGGGCAGCTTCCGGCTTTGGACTTAATCAATGTTATGAAGTCTGACGTGCGGTGGTTGCACGCCTTACTGCCAGGCTTAAAACTAGGTTGGTCAAATTTGGTGGCGCGGCTTTGCTGGCGTTCATTTCCATCCCTGAGGGCAGCTTATAGAGTGCGCAAAAAGATTAACCGAGAGCTGGGGAAGGCTGTCATGGTTGCGGGAGGTTTTGTGGTGCACCACGATGGCTTATCGGCAGATAAGCGTCATTTGTATCGCCCGGATGGGGTGCATTTAACAGAAGAAGGCCTTGATATCTTCCTGACTGATGTTAAGGAGGCATTGGCTAAGCTGCTTTAGGGTGGCGGCAAGAGTCCTTTTCTGTTATAAGGTCTCTTGTGGCGGGAGGACGGGGCCTGTTTTGTTGGTGCAGAGTCCAGAGGGGGCTGGGGGTCGAGCTAATGGGTGTGGTGATGTCCCTGGGTCGTGACCTAGGGGTGCCACACCCCGCGGGCCTGCTGACCTTTCGGGCCCCTAGGGTGTCTGTAGCCGTTCCGCAGGGGCGGAGCCACCGATGGCTCCCCCACCTGAAAATCTTACCTTTTGGCCCCGCCCTCTCCCCATTTGGGGTTTCTGTGTTTTAGGGACTCCATTGGCCGCCACCGTTCGAGGATGACTACTTAAAATGGTAGTCATGTTTAATTGTTATAAATAAACGCGACCATGTTGGTCTTAACCTCCAGTTCTCGTCTGGTCTCTTTATTTCTGTGGGTAAAGAATGTCTGTTTAGGGGTTTTAGCCCTTATGAAAGTGGAAGGCTGCTTGTCAGCCTGAAACAAATTAAGGGCCTGACCACTACAGGCAATGAGTGCTAGGTTGGGTAGTGCAACATTGTTGCAATGTTAGGGGTGGGGAATAAGCTTACCTATTTAAGCTGCGGTGGCCATTTTCTCTCCCTCTTTTCCTGGTGGCTGTCGTGGTTAAATTTTCCCTCCCTCCCTTGTTTAACCAGTTTTGTTGCAGGTGCAATGGTGGCGGCATCAGATCTAGTTGTTAGAAAATAGTTGTGTACCAGGGCGGGGATTTGATTAGTTGAACTTTTCTTAGTAAGCCCCTGGCATTTAGTTACTTAACTCTCTCAGTTGGGCGTGTTGTATGGCTCGTCTTGCTGGCAGGGGGTTCCCATTCGTGGGGGCTGATAGTGTTCCTTTCGGCGGGAGGACGGGGCCTGTTTTGTTGGTGCAGAGTCCAGAGGGGGCTGGGGGTCGAGCTAATGGGTGTGGTGATGTCCCTGGGTCGTGACCTAGGGGAGCCACACCCCACGGGCCTGCTGACCTTTCGGGCCCCTAGGGTGTCTGTAGCCGTTCCGCAGGGGCGGAGCCACCAATGGCTCCCCCACCTGGAAATCTTACCTTTTGGCCCCGCCCTCTCCCCGTTTGGGGTTTCTGTGTTTTAGGGACTCCATTGGCCGCCACCGTTCGAGGATGACTACTTAAAATGGTAGTCATGTTTAATTGTTATAAATAAACGCGACCATGTTGGTCTTAACCTCCAGTTCTCGTCTGGTCTCTTTATTTCTGTGGGTAAAGAATGTCTGTTTAGGGGTTTTAGCCCTTATGCCCTAGTGACCATGTGATACATGAAATAGAGATGTAATAAAGGTGGTAAGGACAAGAGAATACAGGAATTATAAACTATTGTACCGTATGCCCTAGTGACCATGTGATACATGAAATAGAGATGTAATAAAGGTGGTAAGGACAAGAGAATACAATAATTATAATCTAGTGTACCGTATGCCCTAGTGACCATGTGACACATGAAATAGAGATGTAATAAAGGTGGTAAGGACAAGAGAATACAGGAATTATAATCTATTGTACCGTATGCCCTAGTGACCATGTGATACATGAAATAGAATTGAAATAAAGGTGGTAAGGACAAGAGAATACAATAATTATAATCTAGTGTACCGTATGCCCTAGTGACCATGTGACACATGAAATAGAGATGTAATAAAGGTGGTAAGGACAAGAGAATACAGGAATTATAATCTATTGTACCGTATGCCCTAGTGATCATGTGATACATGAAATAGAATTGTAATAAAGGTGGTAAGGACAAGAGAATACAGGAATTATAATCTATTGTACCGTATGACCTAGTGACCATGTGACACATGAAATAGCATTGTAATAAAGGTGGTAAGGACAAGAGAATACAGGAGTTATAATCTATTGTACCGTATGACCTAGTGACCATGTGATACATGAAATAGCATTGTAATAAAGGTGGTAAGGACAAGAGAATACAGGAATTATAATCTATTGTACCGTATGACCTAGTGATCATGTGATACATGAAATAGAGATGTAATAAAGGTGGTAAGGACAAGAGAATACAGGAATTATAATCTATTGTACCGTATGCCCTAGTGACCATGTGATACATGAAATACCATTGTAATAAAGGTGGTAAGGACAAGAGAATACAGGAATTATAATCTAGTGTACCGTATGACCTAGTGATCATGTGATACATGAAATAGCATTGTAATAAAGGTGGTAAGGACAAAAGAATACAGGAATTATAATCTATTGTACCGTATGACCCAGTGACCATGTGACACATGAAATAGCATTGTAATAAAGGTGGTAAGGACAAAAGAATACAGGAATTATAATCTATTGTACCGTATGACCCAGTGACCATGTGACACATGAAATAGCATTGTAATAAAGGCGGTAAGGACAAGAGAATTCAGGAATTATAATCTATTGTACAGTATGAATTAGTGACCATGTGACACATGAAATAGCATTGTAATAAAGGTGGTAAGGACAAGAGAATACAGGAATTATAATCTATTGTACCGTATGCCCTAGTGACCATGTGACACATGAAATAGCATTGTAATAAAGGTGGTAAGGACAAGAGAATACAATAATTATAATCTATTGTACCGTATGCCCTAGTGACCATGTGATACATGAAATAGAGATGTAATAAAGGTGGTAAGGACAAGAGAATACAATAATTATAATCTATTGTACCGTATGCCCTAGTGACCATGTGATACATGAAATAGAGATGTAATAAAGGTGGTAAGGACAAGAGAATACAGGAATTATAATCTATTGTACCGTATGACCCAGTGACCATGTGACACATGAAATAGAGATGTAATAAAGGTGGTAAGGACAAGAGAATACAGGAATTATAATCTAGTGTACCGTATGCCCTAGTGACCATGTGATACATGAAATAGAGATGTAATAAAGGTGGTAAGGACAAGAGAATACAGGAATTATAATCTATTGTACCGTATGCCCTAGTGACCATGTGATACATGAAATAGCATTGTAATAAAGGTGGTAAGGACAAGAGAATACAGGAATTATAATCTATTGTACCGTATACCCTAGTGATCATGTGATACATGAAATAGAGATGTAATAAAGGTGGTAAGGACAAGAGAATACAGGAATTATAATCTATTGTACCGTATGCCCTAGTGACCATGTGATACATGAAATAGAGATGTAATAAAGGTGGTAAGGACAAGAGAATACAGGAATTATAATCTATTGTACTGTATGCCCTAGTGACCATGTGATACATGAAATAGAGATGTAATAAAGGCGGTAAGGACAAGAGAATACAGGAATTATAATCTATTGTACCGTATACCCTAGTGATCATGTGATACATTAAATAGCATTGTAATAAAGGTGGTAAGGACAAGAGAATACAATAATTATAATCTATTGTACCGTATGCCCTAGTGACCATGTGACACATGAAATAGAGATGTAATAAAGGTGGTAAGGACAAGAGAATACAATAATTATAATCTATTGTACCGTATGCCCTAGTGACCATGTGATACATGAAATAGAGATGTAATAAAGGCGGTAAGGACAAGAGAATACAGGAATTATAATCTATTGTACCGTATGCCCTAGTGACCATGTGATACATGAAATAGAGATGTAATAAAGGTGGTAAGGACAAGAGAATACAGGAATTATAATCTATTGTACCGTATGCCCTAGTGACCATGTGACACATGAAATAGAGATGTAATAAAGGTGGTAAGGACAAGAGAATACAGGAATTATAATCTATTGTACCGTATGCCCTAGTGACCATGTGACACATGAAATAGCATTGTAATAAAGGTGGTAAGGACAAAAGAATACAGGAATTATAATCTATTGTACCGTATGACCCAGTGACCATGTGATACATGAAATAGAGATGTAATAAAGGTGGTAAGGACAAGAGAATACAGGAATTATAATCTATTGTACCGTATGCCCTAGTGACCATGTGACACATGAAATAGCATTGTAATAAAGGCGGTAAGGACAAGAGAATACAGGAATTATAATCTATTGTACAGTATGACCTAGTGACCATGTGACACATGAAATAGCATTGTAATAAAGGTGGTAAGGACAAGAGAATACAGGAATTATAATCTATTGTACCGTATGCCCTAGTGACCATGTGACACATGAAATAGAGATGTAATAAAGGTGGTATCGACAAGAGAATACAGGAATTATAATCTATTGTACCGTATGACCTAGTGACCATGTGACACATGAAATAGAGATGTAATAAAGGTGGTAAGGACAAGAGAATACAGGAATTATAATCTATTGTACCGTATGCCCTAGTGATCATGTGATACATGAAATAGAGATGTAATAAAGGTGGTAAGGACAAGAGAATACAGGAATTATAATCTATTGTACTGTATGCCCTAGTGACCATGTGATACATGAAATAGAGATGTAATAAAGGTGGTAAGGACAAGAGAATACAGGAATTATAATCTATTGTACTGTATGCCCTAGTGACCATGTGATACATGAAATAGAGATGTAATAAAGGCGGTAAGGACAAGAGAATACAGGAATTATAATCTATTGTACCGTATGCCCTAGTGACCATGTGATACATGAAATAGAGATGTAATAAAGGTGGTAAGGACAAGAGAATACAGGAATTATAATCTATTGTACTGTATGCCCTAGTGACCATGTGATACATGAAATAGAGATGTAATAAAGGCGGTAAGGACAAGAGAATACAGGAATTATAATCTATTGTACCGTATACCCTAGTGATCATGTGATACATGAAATAGAGATGTAATAAAGGTGGTATCGACAAGAGAATACAGGAATTATAATCTATTGTACTGTATGCCCTAGTGACCATGTGACACATGAAATAGAGATGTAATATAGGTGGTAAGGACAAGAGAATACAGGAATTATAATCTATTGTACCATATGACCTAGTGACCATGTGACACATGAAATAGCATTGTAATAAAGGTGGTAAGGACAAGAGAATACAGGAATTATAATCTATTGTACCGTATGCCCTAGTGACCATGTGATACATGAAATAGCATTGTAATAAAGGTGGTAAGGACAAGAGAATACAGGAATTATAATCTATTGTACTGTATGCCCTAGTGACCATGTGATACATGAAATAGCATTGTAATAAAGGTGGTAAGGACAAGAGAATACAGGAATTATAATCTAGTGTACCGTATGAACTAGTGATCATGTGACACATGAAATAGCATTGTAATAAAGGTGGTAAGGACAAGAGAATACAGGAATTATAATCTATTGTACCGTATGACCCAGTGACCATGTGACACATGAAATAGAGATGTAATAAAGCTGGTAAGGACAAGAGAATACAGGAATTATAATCTATTGTACCGTATGACTTAGTGATCATGTGATACATGAAATAGAGATGTAATAAAGGTGGTAAGGACAAGAGAATACAGGAATTATAATCTATTGTACCGTATGCCCTAGTGACCATGTGACACATGAAATAGCATTGTAATAAAGGTGGTAAGGACAAAAGAATACAGGAATTATAATCTATTGTACCGTATGACCCAGTGACCATGTGATACATGAAATAGAGATGTAATAAAGGTGGTAAGGACAAGAGAATACAGGAATTATAATCTATTGTACCGTATGCCCTAGTGACCATGTGACACATGAAATAGCATTGTAATAAAGGCGGTAAGGACAAGAGAATACAGGAATTATAATCTATTGTACAGTATGACCTAGTGACCATGTGACACATGAAATAGCATTGTAATAAAGGTGGTAAGGACAAGAGAATACAGGAATTATAATCTATTGTACCGTATGCCCTAGTGACCATGTGACACATGAAATAGAGATTTAATAAAGGTAGTAAGGACAAGAGAATACAGGAATTATAATCTAGTGTACCGTATACCCTAGTGATCATGTGATACATGAAATAGAGATGTAATAAAGGTGGTAAGGACAAGAGAATACAGGAATTATAATCTATTGTACAGTATGCCCTAGTGACCATGTGATACATGAAGTAGAGATGTAATAAAGGTGGTAAGGACAAGATAGTACAGGAATTATAATCTATTGTACCATATGACCTAGTGACCATGTGATACATGAAATAGAGATGTAATAAAGGTGGTATCGACAAGAGAATACAGGAATTATAATCTATTGTACCGTATGCCCTAGTGACCATGTGACACATGAAATAGAATTGTAATAAAGGCGGTAAGGACAAGAGAATACAGGAATTATAATCTATTGTACTGTATGCCCTAGTGACCATGTGATACATGAAATAGAGATGTAATAAAGGTGGTAAGGACAAGAGAATACAGGAATTATAATCTAGTGTACAGTATGCCCTAGTGACCATGTGATACATGAAATTGGAAGTGGAGGGCCCTCTACTGGGCCTGTAACAAAATTAAGGGATTACTGAGTTGAAGCCTGGAAAGTACTAGATGTTCCATTGTTGCAAGTGGAGGGGCGGGTGTTTCTGCTTACCTTTATAGGTCCTGACTACAGGGAATCCAGCCCTCTTTTGTTCCTGGTTCCAGACTTCAAGGAAGAATTTTTCTGTGGAGATGGAGCGTGCCAAGAGAAAGTCTGTGCCTCCAAAGCGATACAGAGAAGTTGTGAAGGAGGTTCCAGGCATGAGGGGAGCTGCAAGAGAGAGTGGATCAGCTTCTGAGGATGTGGTACCCCCTTCCCCAATTACAAAAGCCAAGGCAGCCCCCAGGGTTCAGAGCAGGCCTAACACGAGGGGAGGGCTGGGAAGCAGAGCCACGGCTGTGAGCTCTGGATTCCAGGGCCTCCCCTTAGGCACTCATTCCATGCACCTTGATTCTCTGGGTTCTGCTGGGGTTCTGGTCCCTGATCTGGCTAATGTGCCCGGGCCTTCCTTGTTGCGGGTGGGGGCTTTTGGGGCTGACTTACACACTCCGCCCATGGTTCCCTTACCACAGCCGGATTCCCCCCCTTTACTTTACTCACACCTCGTGGACGCAGATTTACTTACTGATCCCCCTCCTGGGGATGGGACGCAACCGGGCCCAGCTGCTGCCGGGCAGGCGTCCTGGCAGCAGCTTCAGGCCCTTCCACCCGAGGCCTTGGCCTCAGTTCTGGCGATGGCACAGGCCCTGGTGGTGAACTTGCCCCCGGTTGGTCCGGTCATTGGCCCTGTGGAGCAGGCTGAGCGGCGGGGCGCCCACGTTGTCCGGGCTCTCAATGTCCCCGGGCTTGCGTCGGGTCGTAGCCCCACCCCTTCTGGCGTCGCATCACGCGCTTCCTCCCTGAGTGACGTCTCAGACAGGGAGGAGCGCGGGCGAGGCAGAGTGCGCAGCGAGGCGAACAGGAGCAGGTCACCGCACGGAGGGAGCACTAGTGAGTTGGGGAGGCTCCATGCGGATGGGAGGGCACCTGGGGCAGCTTGGGCACGTGCGAGAGATCGGCCTGTTGGTATGTACTGGCAAAGCAATGGGGAAAACGCCTGGAGGCAGGAGAGCTACTTTGTTGAGGCAGAGGGGTAGAGGTGTTAATTCCGGTCATGCTACTCAGGCCAGATTGAGCTCTGGGGTCCACGGGGGGATAACTGTGGCTAGACAAGGGGCCATAAATGGGGATACTGAATATCTGGATGTGGCAGGTACAGCCTCAGGGGGAATCTTTTCCTTGGACATTAATAGACAGGTAACGCCAGGTATGATGCGTGGGGCTGGCAGTGACAGTGTTTCCCAGGGTCAGATTTCCAGTGGGACTGAGGAGATTATAAGGAGGGCAGTTTCAGCTGCGCTGGGTGTATGTCTGTCTGGGGAGCAGGTTGTGAACCCCCCAGGGGTTCAATCATCCACACGGAGTACTCCCCAAAATGTTTTGTTTTCACAGGGTTTTTCCATGGATTCGACTGTTCCAGCTATGGCTTCTACATCCCGGCAAGGAGCAATGCCGATTGCAGCTTCATCGCCAGCTACCACAGAGGACAGACACCAGCAGTCGCCGGCAGGAGCTGCGCCGCCACTTGCCCCCAGCGGTGAGTTTCTCTTACACACATCTGCACACGTAGAGCTGGGTTCATCCTCTAGTGGGTCAGGATCTGAGAGTGAGGGTGATTTAGGCTTAGTGGGAAAAGGGCAGAAGGAAATGTTTAAGATGATAAAGAAGCTGGTGGCTGCGCAGGTGAAAGGGAAGGTTCCTAGAGCGGAGAGTAGTCATGTAGTTCCATTCGCGCAGGAGCCTAACATAGGGTTCCCGGCCATGGGGGCATCCCCTGTGTCATGGAAAGTGGCGTCTCACGGCGACACTTACCCGTGTTTTGTGCACTCCTTATATGGACACCTAAAATCTAAGGTGGTCAAAAAGATTCAGGATTGACGTTACGTCAACATCTTTGAACTATCCCCAGAGGCGTGTAGGGCTAGGGAACGCGCGGCGGATGGCACAGGACCAAAAAAGGTCCAGCGGCCAGAGACATACGAGGAGTGGCATCGATGCTTTCGGGTTCTGGCCACGTGTTATGTAGATAAGTGGCCCTCTCAGGGTCATAATCTATTTAAATACGAGGATACCATTGACGATATCTGCACTAGGTTTAAGGAAGGTGCGTGGCGGGAGAACAACATGGCCTTCCGCAGGAAGATGGTGGGTAACGCCCTCCTGCACTTTGGAACCAAGGATATTGACCTGTGGTCCAAATTGGGGCTTGAGGGGGGTGCGGACAGCACCCCTGGGCCACGGCAAGGGGCCAGCAGAGTGGCACAGAGGCTGAAGCGGGGCGGCGGCAGGGAATGCTGGAAATTCCAGGATAAACAGTGTGACAGAGGGGCTAGTTGTTCCTTTCGTCACATCTGCAAATTCTGTAGTGGACCACATTCAGGGGCAGACTGCATCAAGAGGAAGGATGCCGGCGCCGACAAGTCAGCATCCAGAGGGGGTCCTGGGTACAAGGGCCCCAACCCCACTTAGGTTACCAGCCATGGAGCCTTGGCTGGCACATTACCCTGACCAAGAAGCAGCTCAGCTGCTCAGGTCAGGGCTACGAGAGGGGTTCAGGATTCCGGTGGGGGGAGACGTGGTGGGTTCTGTGGTACACAGGAACCTTAAGTCAGCATATGAATTCCCTGAGGTGGTGCGGGAAAAATTGAGTAAGGAGCTGGCTTTGGGCAGGGTGGCTGGCCACTTTGTGGCCAGGCCGCTGCCCGATTTAGTAGTATCCCCGTTGGGGGTAGTACCCAAAAAGGACACGGGCAAGTTTCAGCTTATACATCACTTGTCATTTCCAAAAGGGGGTTCGGTGAATGATGCCATCGACCCGGACATGAGCACGGTACACTACCAGTCCTTTGACGATGCTCTTGGTATCGTCCGGGGCAAAGGAGCGGGGGCACTAATGGCGAAACTGGACATAGAGTCAGCTTTTAGTTTGCTGCCCCTGCACCCGTCGGCATTTAGGCTGATGGGCATGAAGGCTGATGGGGCTTTCTATGTGGACAAATGTCTTCCCATGGGGTGCTCGCTATCATGCGCCTTGTTCGAATGTTTTAGTTCCTTTCTACATTGGGTAGTGCAGAGGGCATCTGGGGGTGGGGCCGTGGCCCACTACCTAGATGACTTCCTGTTGGTAGGTATGGCAGGTTCGGATGAATGCTCACGCATGATGGTTATCATACAAGACATGATGGGTAGATTCGGGGTGCCTTTGGCAGAGGATAAGACACAGGGTCCCTGTTCTTGCCTTATGTCTACAAAAATACATGTATATATAGTATAGTCTATTATTCATGATAGTGTCTTGGAATACATATCTGTACATACCTTAGAATATACTAAAACATCTACTACCAACACAATCCTCATTAGTATTTTCCGGATTAAATCGCTACTAGCGATCACTATTACAGAGACACAGGAGCTCTCATAATTACAAAAGGATTCAGCCTTTGCCCTCTGATTACACAGAAGTGAGTCAAGTGACCCCTGCTACTCTCTATACCTGCAGGACACAATACGCTGGATGCATGTGTCGGACATTTGATACCATAGAGGTCTGTATTAATCACCTACATTGGGACACCAAGGTAAACACCTCTCCATTTCTAGGTGTAGATATCCCTCTGGACACGGCCTGGACCGCAGAGGGGACGAAAAACACCTATATACGATTACCGAACCAGTACGAGGGTACGCAACAAAAGGTATACCTACTGACTTTTGGCTCTAACTTCCATCTCAGAGCATTATTGGCTCCATCATTTCACGACTTATATTAAGGCTTATATCCTAAATTCATATACTGTGCTACACATTTTATTCAGCCGGAGTATATTATTTTATGATTTTTACATAGATAGCTATATTGGGAGACGTCCCAGAATATATTTGTATTGGTTTTACTGTTATTTTTTATAACTTGATTGAATAAATAATCATTATATTGTTTTATATATTGGGGGATATTTATCAAGCTGTCAACTGTGCTGCATTCGCCGGCACCAATACGCTCGCCTAACATTACGGCCAGGGACCTGAATACGATCTCTATATTTATAAAAAAATCCAGCAAAAAGATGCGCACCAAGTATGGGGCGATGAGCATCGGACTGTTGTTAACTAGCAGTCATCAATCTCGCATCTATTCGGCTTTTTATCAACTTTTTTTATACCCTGTCACTAAACGCCGCCACTATACTAAAATGTTTAACTCCTATCCCGCCCCTCCCAGACCCCGCCGCAAACTAAATCAAGTTATTAACCCCTATCTTGCCGCTCCTAGACCCTGCCGCAACCTAAATCAAGTTATTAACCCCTATCCCGCCGCTCCCGGACCCCGCCGCAACCTAAATAAACGTATTAACCCCTAAACCTATGGCCTCCCACATCACTACCACTAACTAAACCTATTAACCCCTAAATGGCCAGCCCCCCAGGTCACCATAAACTAATTTAAGCTATTAACCCCTAAACCTAACAACCCACTTAACTTTAAATTAAAATGACAACATCCCTATCTTCAAATAAATTTAAGCTTACCTGTAGAATTAAAATAAACTATTTTTAAACTATTAATTAACCTACTCTAACTTTTATACTACAATTAAATTAAACTAGCAATTAAATAAACTAAATTACATATTAAAAAAACCTAACCCTACAAAAAATTTTAAATCTACTATTAAACCTTATTACAAATTATCAAACAAAATAAACGCTAGGTTACACTAAATTATGAAGAAAAAAAAAACACATTATCAAAAATAAAAAAGAATTACACCTAATCTAATAGCCCTATCAAAATAAAAAAGCCCCTCCTCAAAATAAAAAAAAACCCTAGCCTACAATAAACTACCAATGGCCCTTAAAAGGGCCTTTTATGGGGCATTGCCCCAAAGAAATCAGCTCTTTTACCTGTAAAAAAAAATACAAACCCCCAACAGTAAAAACCAACACCCAACCAACCAACCCCCCCAATAAAAAAAACTATCTAAAATAACCTAAGCTCCCAAATGACCTGAAAAGGGCATTTGTATGGGCATTGCCCTTAAAAGGTCATTTAGCTCTTTTACTGCCCAGACCCTAATCTAAAAAAAAACACCCAAAAAAACCTTAAATAAACCTAACACTAACCCCTGATGATCCACTTACAGTTATTGAAGTCCAGCTTGAAGGATATATCCAGCTGGCAAGAAGTCTTCATCTGGGCGGCCTCTTC
Source organism: Bombina bombina (assembly GCF_027579735.1). Taxonomy (NCBI): domain Eukaryota; kingdom Metazoa; phylum Chordata; class Amphibia; order Anura; family Bombinatoridae; genus Bombina; species Bombina bombina. Next base: position 1,280,662,088 of record NC_069501.1, on the reverse strand, counting down.
CATCTTCATCCAGCCGGTGAAGTCCTCATCCAGGCAGCAAGAAGTCTTCATCCAGACAGCATCTTCTATCTTCATCCATCCGGCGCAGAGCGGGCCCATCCTGAAGACATCCGGTGCAGAGCCCCTTTCATACGGTCGCCACCGTAAACTGGAACTTCAATGCAAGTGACGTCATCCAAGATGGCATCCCTTGCATTCCTATTGGCTGAAAGATTTCAATCAGCCAATAGGACTTGAGCAGCTCTCATCCTATTGACTGTTCCAATTAGCTAATAGGATTGAGCTCTCATCCTTTTTTTCATTTAGTGTTTTTTATTTTTTGTAACTTAGCGTTTATTTTTTTTGGTAATTAACGGCTAGATTACGAGTTTTGTGTTAAGAGCTGCTCGGTACTAACTTGCAAGTTAATACCACCGCTCTCACTTCCCTACAGCGCTGGTATTACAGGTTTATAAAAACACGGCGCTAACAGGCAAGAAGTGAGCGTAGAGCAAAATTGAGCTCCATACCACACTCCAATACCAGCGCTGCTGAAAGCTGCGGTGAGCTGGTTTTACGTGCTCGTGCACAATTTCCCCATAGACATCAATAGGGAGAGCAGGCTGAAAAAAGTCTAACACCTGCAATAAAGGAACGTAAAGCTCCGTAATGCAGCCCCATTGATTCCTATGGGGAAACAAAATTTATGTTTACACCTAAAACCCTAACATGAACCCGAGTCTAAACACCCCTAATCTTACACTTATTAACCCTAATCTGCTGCCCCCGACATCGCTGACACCTATATTATATTTATTAACCCCTAATCTGCTGCCCCCAACATCGCCGACATCTACATTATATTTATTAACCCCTAATCTGCCGTCCCCAATGTCGCCGCAACCTACCTACACTTATTAACCCCTAATCTGCCGCCCCAACGTCGCCACCACTATAATAAAACTATTAACTCCTAAACCGCCGTACTCCTGCATTGCAAACACTAGTTAAATATTATTAACCCCTAATCTGCCGCCCCTAACATCGCTGCCACCTACCTACATTTATTAAACTCTAATCTGCTGAACCAACATCGCCGCCACTATACTAAAGTTATTAACCCCTAAACCTAAGTCTAACCCTAACACCCCCTATCTTAAATATAATTAAAATAAATCTAAATAAAATTACTATCATTACCTAAATAATTCCTATTTAAAACTAAATACTTACCTATAAAATAAACCCTAAGCTAGCTACAATATAACTAATAATTACATTGGCCTCTAGTTATGAAGGTCTGGCGGACCTGATCCCTCATTGCGGATCAGGTCCGCCAGACCTCGCTGAATACGGCGAACAATACGCTCGCCGTATTCAGCATTGCACCAGCAGCTCACAAGAGCTGCTGGTGCAACGCCGCCCCCTGCAGACTCGCGGCCAATAGGCCGCCAGCAGGGGGGTGTCAATCAACCCGATCATACTCGATTGGGTTGATTTCCGGCGATGTCTGTCTGCCTGCTCAGAGCAGACGGACTGGTTATGGAGCAACGTTCTTTGTGACCGCTGCTTCATAACTGCTGTTTCTGGCGAGTCTGAAGACTCGCCAGAAACAGGGGCCATCAAGCTCCATACGGACCTTGATACATATGCCCCATTGTATCTAGCTTAGGGTTTATTTTTATTTTACAGGCAAGTTTGTATTTATTTTAACTAGGTAGAATAGTTATTAAATAGTTATTAACTATTTACTAGCTACCTAGTTAAAATAAACACAAACTTACCTGTAAAATAAAACCTAACCTGTCTTACACTAACACCTAACCTTACACTACAATTAAATCAATTACCTAAATTAAAAAAAAAAAAACACTAAATTACACAAAATAAAAAAGAAATTATCAGATATTTAAACTAATTACACCTAATCTAATAGCCCTATCAAAATAAAAAAGCCCACTCAAAATAACAAAAAACCCTAGCCTAAACTAAACTATCAATAGCCCTTAAAAGGGCCTTTTGCGGAGCATTGCCCCAAATAAATCAGCTCTTTTACCTGTAAAAAAAAAAAATACAAACACCCCCCAACAGTAAAACCCACCACCCACACAACCAACCCCCCAAATAAAATCCTAACTAAAAAAACCTAAGCTCCCCATTGCCCTGAAAAGGGCATTTGGATGGACATTGCCCTTAAAGGGCATTTAGCTCTTTTCCAAGTGCCCAAACCTCTAATCTAAAAATAAAACCCACCCAATAAACCCTTAAAAAAGCCTAACACTAACCCCCGAAGATCCACTTTAGTATAGTGGCGGTGACGTTGGGGACGGCAGATTAGGGGTTAATAACTGTAATGTAGGTTGCGGCAATGTTAGGGACAGCAGATTAGGGGTTAATAATATTTAACTAGTGTTTGCGAGGCAGGAGTGTGGCAGTTTAGGGGTTAATATGTTTATTATAGTGGCGGCAATGTCCGGAGCGGCAGATTAGGGGTTAATAATTTTATTTTAGTGTTTGCGATGCGGGAGGTCCTCGGTTTAGGGGTTAATAGGTAGTTTATGGGTGTTAGTGTACTTTTTAGCACTTTAGTTATGAGTTTTATGCTACAGCTTTGTAACGTAAAACCCATAACTACTGACTTTCAGTTTACATTATTTATCTTGAAGTTTTAGGGTGTACCGCTCACTTTTTGGCCTCCCAGGCCGACTCGTAATACCGGCGCAAAGAAAGTCCCATTGGAAAAGGACTTTTTGAAAGCTGCGGTAATCACATTGCGTTAAGGCCAAAAAAGTGTGCAGTGCCCCTAAACCTGCAAGACTTGTAATACCGGCGGTAGTGAAAAAGAGCCTTAACGCAGCTTTTTCCCTCATACCGCAAAACTCGTAATCTAGCCGTTAGTAATTTGTCATAAGGTTTAATAGTAGATTTAAATTATTTTATTAGGGTTAGGTTTTTTTAATATGTAATTTAGTTGATTTAATTGCTAGTTTAATTTAAGTGTAGTATAATAGTTAGGGTAGGTTAATTAATAGTTTAAAAATAGTTTATTTTAATTCTACAGGTAAGTTTTAATTTATTTGAAGATAGGGAGGTTGTAATTTTAATTTAAAGTTAGCGGGTTGTTAGGTTTACGGGTTAATAGCTTACTTTAGTATATGGCGATGTGGGGGGCTGGTGGTGGCGATGTGGGGGAGCAGCAGAATAGGGGTTAATAACTTTATTTAGGTTGTGGCGGGGTCGGGGGTGGCAGATTAGGGGTGTTTAGTCTCGGGGCTTATGTTAGGGTGTTAGGTGTAATTATTACTTGTTTTCAACCATATAAATCTATGGGATATCGGGCAGCAGCGAACATGAGCTTTCGCTGCTTTCAGACTCCCATTGATTCCTATGGGATCCGCGGCCTCCTGGGTGGCGGATTGAAAATCAGGTATGCTGGGCCGGAATAGCCGCAAGCGAACCTGTTAGAAATTTGATAAATTGGAAAAAGTGTCAGATAGAGCCGAATGTGTATTCGGAACATCTGTAATGACGTAAGCATCGATCTGCGTGAGATTTAGACCCAGCGGATTGTATGCTACATCACAAATTTTAACTTTTGCCGGTCTGTAGGCTTTGATAGCTAGGTCAGATCAAGCTCGCAACAATTACGCTGCAGAATTCCGGCGAATTTGCGGTTGATGGCTTGATAAATATCACCATTGTATCCTCCTAACCTTTAATCCCAGCTTTCATTTAGCGCTGTCTCATTTCTGTTTTGTGTATTTTATTTAGTTTAACTTGAGGGGTTTTACTGAGCATCAGCTGCATTAGTTAATTCTTTAGGTGCTACTATCTCTTTTTCATACCTGTTAAAAGCTACAGCTACTAGAGGGAAAAAGTTACTAGTCCACTCAATTTTAAAGATAAGAAGAAGTCTAATTTCTTAGTTGTTCGCTGCAATTTCTAAGTCGTCCGTGACTACTGGACCACAGGAAATTAAAAGCCATGTATTTATATATATAATAGTAGGAGTAGGGGCACTCTCACGAACTAAGTTCAAATGCCAGCGTGCTGAATAGGATAAGTGTAAGTACATAAAAGACAGCACTCACTAAAGCAATATACAGTGCAGATACATTGTGTCACAGGACAAAAGTGTCAATAGAAATCCCATAATAACACTGACAATTTAAAGCGCTGATCAGCAGAAATACACAAAACTTATTTTATCCACTCTACCTAAAATGCTGCTAAGACTGTAACTTTATATGATTAATGCTGGGTGCAAGATGTAGACCCATTATCATTGAATATATAAGATACTATATGCTAATGTTAATGTTAACATCTATAAGCTACTGTAATACACATTATTATAAACTAGTATACACTAGTATAAGTTACTACAAGCTAATATATACTAACACAAACTACTGTGCTACTATAATATGCTATATGCTATCATATGCTAAAATAAGTTACTATAAGATATGATATGCCAATGTAAACATCTATAAGCTACTGTTATACATAACTATAAACGAGTATGCACTACTATAAGTAACTATAAACTACTGTAACCTAAGCTACTATACATTACTGCACTCTAAAGTAAGTTATTGTATCATATATATATATACTACTATGTAAACAAGTATACACTACTATAAGTAACTATAAACTACTGTACCCTAAGCTACTATACAGTACTGCACTCTAATCATCTCACTTACCTGAGATCCCACCATCGCCAAAAAAACGTCCAAGAAGGCCTGACAGCAGTCGCTGCCTGGATAAAGGACAACCGGCTCAAACTGAACACAGACAAAACTGAAGTCCTCCTCCTCGGACCCAATAAATCCGCATGGGACAACTCCTAGTGCCCCACAGCCCTCGGTCGCCCTCCAACACCAACTGGTCACACATCAAATCAAGGCTTCATCCTGGACTCCCTCTCCATGAACCGACAAATCAATGCCATCACCTCAACATGCTTTCGCATTCTCCACCTGCTACGAAAAATCTTCAAGTGGATCCCTACCGAAACCAAAGAAACAGTCACCCACACCCTCGTCAGCAGCCGGTTAGACTATGGCAATGCACTCTACGCCGGCTCCACCATCAAACTCCAAAAGAGACTCCAACATATCCAGAATGCCTAAGCCAGACTCATCCTTGACATCCCTCTCCAATGCCACATCAACAAACACCTAAGGAACCTTCACTGGCTCCCCATCAACAAGAGAATCACCTTCAAGCTCCTTACCCACGAGTTCAAGGCCCTACACAACATTGGACCCGAATACCTCAACCACCTCGTAAATTTCTACACCCCCGCCAGACAACTTCGATCGGCCGACCAAGCACTCGCAGTCATCCCCCGCATCAGCAAATCCACAGCGGGCGGAAGATCCTTCTCCCACATGGCAGCAAAGACATGGAACATCCTCCTGCTGCACCTCAGACAATCCACCTCCCTTACAAAGTTCAGAAAGGACCTCAAAACCTGGCTCTTTGACTGAATGCCCATCCCCTCCCCCCTTCTCGTATCCCCTTTCCGTTAGCGCCTTGAGACCCTCATGGGTGATTAGTATGCACTCTATAAGTACCCAATATATAGATAGATACCATATGCTACTTTATGCTACTATGTGCTACTATATACTAATATATGCTAGTATATGCTACTTATTTTATGCTACTATGTGCTATTATATACTACTATATACTACTATGTGCTATTATATACTACTATATGCTACTATGTGCTACTATATGCTACTATATACTACTATATGCTATTAGATATTACTATGTGCTACTATATGCTACTATATTATACTATGTGCTACTATATGCTACTATGTGCTACTATATACTACTGAAATGTTAAATTAATACCAAAGCGCCAATTGAGGCTGGGTCTGAATACATTTAGAACTACCCAATAAGTATAAAATTAAAATGTATTAATGCATACAGATAGACATGGATCCATGTACATTACAAACATAAACCATAAAACATAAGCACAGTTAAAAAATACAATATATTACAATGTTACAATGGATTTAAAACAATGTAGTTTGAAACCAATGGATGTCTCTTGGACAGGTGACCGGCAAAGTGGGTAATTCTGGACGTGTCAATAAATTCGGAAATAATGACTGCAACTATGTGCAATGCTGCAACTATGTGTTTAATAACAAATGTCCTAAAAAAGTAGTTAATAACTAGTTAAGTTATTTGAAAAATAATAAGTGGGATAGTGTACTAACAAATCATTTATGATGGCAATTCTTGTGTAGTGGCGATGTGGAAGGTGATAAAAAACAATTAATAAAATACAAATACAAAATCAATGATAGTGATCCAAATTAAATCAATAGTGCATATTCCATGTGGTATTCATAATCCAAACAATATAATCTGTATTATCTATAAATCTGTTTTTAACACAGTGTTCACAGATTTATAGATAATACAGTATGGTATGCATGAATAAGGCCATGAAGGCCGAAACCTCGCATGTAATGTGAAAATAAAGGTTTTTTCTTTTACCTAAATTGGTGCTGTGGATACCATTTGTCTATGTTGCTGTGAGGTTGGCAGTAACCCTTTCTCCACGGGCATCAAACAGAACTAAAACCTACTTCAAGGTACTAACAGGTGCTGTACTCATTTACTACTTATATGTTACTATTTGCTATTGTGTGCTACTATATGCTACTATATGCTATCATATGCTACTATGTGCTACTATATACTACTATGTGCTACTATGTACTACTATGTGCTACTATATGCTATCATATGCTACTATGTGCTACTATATACTACTATGTGCTACTATGTACTACTATGTGCAACTATATGCTACATTATTCTACTATATACTACTATATGCTATTTTATAATTTAGCCAGAGAGAACAGACCGTTACTGTTAGTGGATCAGCTTGTAACAAATAATGTGAATCAGTGCTTCTGTAGCACAGCACTAAGTGAATATTAACAAGCACAAATTAAATCCTGTGTATCGAGTATAAAGGGTGTTAAGTATATAGTACACTTCAAGCTAGTCCTTAGCCCCAAAAAGGAAAAATAAATCACATACTATGATTCAGCTGTGGTCTTCAAATTGGAACATACAGCCAACTTCTATCCACAGCAACTTGCCAGTTACCAGGTCTGTGACCCCAGGATAGCAAAGAGGGGAAGGAGCCGAAAGCATAGTAGTCTTAAACTTAACACTTGTAAGACACTGTATATCCGGCATTCCAATCCAATGCTGCAAAGGGTTCTCCCACACACCCTTCTGTTAAGAGCGTAATTGAGGTATCCAAGAAAGGTGCAGCAAACAAGATTGAAGAAACATATGAAGCATCAGGAAAAACAAATCATGTTGTAGTTAAAACGTCCACTTTATTGGATACACTTAGTAAAAGATGCAAAGGCACAGCAACACAGACTTTACCACAGCTGACGCGTTTCCTGCCTCATTCGGCACTTCATCAGAACTCTGATAAAGTGGACATTTTATATGTTTCTTCAATCTTGTTGCACCTTTCTTGGATGCTTCATATATGCTATTGTATGCTACTATGTGCTACTATATGCTACTATATGCTATTATGTGCTACTATATTCTACTATATGCTACTATATGCTACTATATTCTACTATATACTGCTATATGTTACTATGTGCTACTATATGCTACTATATTCTACAATATACTACGATATGCTACTATGTGCTACTATATGCTACTATATACTATTACATTCTATTATATGCTACTATATGCTTATATTAGCTACTATGTGCTACTATATACTACTATGTGCTACTATGTGCTACTATGTAATACTATGTGCTACTAGATGCTACTATGTGCTACTATATACTTCTATATGCTATTATATGCTACTATGTGCTACTATATACTAATATGTGCTCCCATGTACTACTATGTGCTACTATATGCTAGTTTGTGCTACTATATGCTACTAAATGCTGCTATATTCTACTATATACTACTATATGCTATTATATGCTACTATGTGCTACTTTATGCTACTATGTGCTACTATATGCTACTATATGCTACTATGTGCTACTATGTGCTATTATGTTCTACTATATGCTACTATGTGCTACTATATACTATTATGTGCTGCTATATTGTACTACATGCTACTATATACTACTATATGCTACTATATGCTAATATGTGCTAATATATGCTACTAAGTGCTATTATATGCTACTATGTGCTACTATAAGCTACTATATACTACTATATGATACTATGTGGTACTATATGCTACTATGTGCTACAATTTGCTTCTATGTACTACAATATGCTACTATGTGCTTTTATATGCTACTTTGTGCTACTATGTGCTACTATAGGCTACTATATACTACTATTTGCTACTTTTTACTACTATATGCTAATAAGTGCTACTATATTTTACTATATAATACTATATTCTATTATATGCTAATGTGTGCTTCTATATACTACTATGTGATACTATACACTAGTTTATGCTACTATATGCTTTTATGTGCTACTATCTGCTAATATGTGCTACTATATGCTACTATGTGCTACTATATTCAGCTATATTCTACTATATACTACTATATACTACTATATGCTACTAAGTACCAATATGTGCTAATATGTACTGCTATATACAACTATGGGCATTTATATGCTACTAAGTGCTACTATGTGCTACTATATGCTACTATATGCTACTATGTGAATTCGGTAGAAAGTCTATAAATAAAGGGAACATCATGTGAGACCTATTGAAGATCTATTGCTGTGTGCAGAAGAGACTGAAGTATGGCCATTAATTAATTTTATGTCTAGACTTTCCCCTTCACTATTGTGTCAGCAGGTGTGAGATTTTGCTGTGTGTGTGTCGCAGGGTCTGGTGTTACATGAACAGTTAACATAAGAATTTTCTAGTCTAGTACAACACTAGTTACATCTGTTTCACACAGCCCTTTAATGAAGATGCAGATTTGATGCAAACATTTACTCTTTGGGAGAGTCATATTTGAATTGATACTTGTAAATTAAATACAAGTTCTCTCTAGCTTCACTGAGCTCACCAACCTCTGCAGCAGCACCAGCTGCTATTTTCTACTGATGATTCACTAAAGAATTTAGACATGTGCAAGCTTTAGTGAATAGAGAATAACAGAGAACCTGGGAGACACTGGAAGGAGTTAAATCACCAAAAGCAGATTGGGACATTGCCACAAACAACAGCGGCTGTCAGACTGGGACAGAGACCTGCTGTACAAACAAGTACAGACCTAATCAGGTGTGCGCAGGTGAGCTGAGCAATGCAATCTATCTGTGCTGCTGACCCCTTTGAAAAGCAAAGAGCCAAACCAGCCTGTAATTCTCACCAAACTCCTGATCTGATTGCTGAAGAAGCTGTGGCCCAGAATGACTTGTTCCAGCTCATTATCTGTGATTGGGGTAATCAGCATAACACGTTTGTGTATTTCTCTCAGTAACGTGAAGTCCTACAGCACTCTACTCTATAAAGTCATGAGCACGCGCTTGTTGCACTGAAGCCAAGACTCATAATTGCTGGGCTATGAAAAGGTCTGGATAAATAATTTACACTTTGCGCTAGATTACAAGTGGAGAGTTATTTATCGATGCCGCTTGCACGCCATTTTCGCTAGAAGTAAGTTTTTTGTGCACTCGGAAGCGCTCACATTACCAGCTAAAAGTAAAAAGTTTCTGCTTGCACGCTAACCTGATGCGTGCAAAAACCCAAACTTTGACTATCGCAACAATGTTAAAGTATTCCCCCATAAAAGTAAATGGAGCAAAAATTATATCAAATACAGGGGTATAGCCACTGGAGTGACGGAGGCCAGTACAAACGCAAAACAGCATATAAATATATTTAACATTTATTATGAATAGATCACATCTAAAAAAGCACATATAATATACCTTAAATATAAAATCAATAAATACAAATAGCCACTCTCGGACTGGACTGGGAATACATCCTATGACCTTGCAACATGCACATCCCTGGGTGCTCAATAGCACTCTCAGGCAGATGCACTGTCCCAGACAGTTAACCCCAGACAAGTCTAGGTGCAAGGACCATAGGGAAAATTACAAAACAAATTAATACAGCATACAGAGAAAGTCCAGCACTCGATTGCAAGCTCTCAGTTAAGATTAAAAACAAAACTGAAAGAGTTAGTTACCACATCTGGCCAAATGGGACAAGCCCAAGTACCCCGTCAAGGTCTCTCCCAAAACCTGGGTCCCTAATACAACCAGACATTGCAAGCTCTCAATCAAACAAACTGGGAACAAGCAAAGGGTGCACAGGCTTATCTAATCAACCTAGACATATACAAAACATGGAAGGGGACTGCACTTTTAGACTGGAATGGGTACACATCCAATAACCCTGCAACATGCGCAACCCTGGGTGCTCAATGGCACTCACAGGAAGCTGTGCTGTCCCCAGAGTCCCAGGCAGATAACCCCAGACAGGTCTGGGTGCAAGGACATAGGGAAAATAACAAAACTGCCACTAGGGGACAGTGCAACTGCCTGATAGTACTATTGAACACCAAGGGCTGTGCATGTTGCAGGGTCATGGGATGTGTTCCCAGTCCAGCCTGAGAGGTATATTTATCAAAGCATCAACTATGTTGCATTCGCGGGCGTCAATACACTTGCCAAGCATCGCTAAACATTGTGGCCGCGGATCTGAATACGATCTCCCTATTTATCAAAAAAGCCGCCAAAGGGGGCGGAGCAAGCCAGGCAACTGAACGGTCACACACTAAGAGAGCTCTGCTCAAACTTCATTTTTATCACATAATCAGACCGCACAGCTTTGCCCAAGACTATCCTAAATCATAAGTGAAGACCCATAGACCCATACTGAGAGATTCAAAGAGACAGACTGGACCTGAAGGGATAAATCGGGACATTTTCCCACTACCCACAGCAAGCACATTAGCGGTGAACTGAGCGGCCATACTGTAAGACACGTGGACTTTGCGAGGAAGATTACTAAGAGCATACTAGTGCCCTCCAGTCTATCTACAGAAAAACAGCGCCAGACAGTCTTATCCTCACGCAGTATCATGTATCCCACAATGACAACTTCTGAATTAGTGAGTTCTACCGGGCATAGTCCTACTCTGCTAGACTCTATAACGCGCTTGGAGCGCAGCACACTTCTCTCACTGGATTCTAATTATCGCAGCCTCAAGCATCTTTTCCAGGAGCTTGTTTCTACTCTGCAAGCGGAGATGAACAGCCAAGATGCGGATCCCCCTGCACCACCTAATTCCTACTGTGGCCCTGATATCCGCACTGTTACACCAACAGATGAGCTGCACGACTTGAGAAGCAATTCCTGCCGGGAACTACTACACATGCTGTGACTCCTGAGATTACCACCCATTTACTTCGGGAACCTTCACAGACTTTGCCGATATTGACCCAAGCTCAGAGCATGTCATTTCCTAGCGAAGAAAAAGCAACTGACCTCTTGGATTCTTTGCATGCAGCTCCCGGCTCTCTCAGGGGAATGTTGTCGGCACGGATGGACGCTTCACGGAGCTTCTCTTCACCTTACATTACCAAAGGCAATCCTACCCTTTACTCATTACGGAACACCCATATGGCAGGCCTGCTATCATCTGAGGCTTGTTTAATGCCGGTGCAGTGGCGATATCACCTAGGCCTCCTGCCAGTCGCATACTACATGAGTTCCTTTATAGCCCCAGGAAGAGGGAAACAATTATTTACCTCAGAGGCGAGAATCCTTGGAGCCACACTCACCACGTTCTACTACAGGCTGGGCATTGGGTAAAATACTCTACAACACCCCATCCCTTAAAAGCAGATCTAAGACTGTGACTTTATTTTTGTTTGCAGACGCAGATAGTTCCTGTAGTAACTCTAGCTGCTTTGATTTAAAAAAGGAAAAAAAAAAAAAGAAAAAAAACCTAGTTTTATACAGTTGGAGGCTGGAACTTTGTAAGGACTAAGTTGGGAGTGATTGCAGAGACTCATAATCTGATATAATTTACCTGTTGGTCATTACTATTTTCCCCCATTGTTTTCTCATAGCCCCATAGGCTAATTCTATGTTAGGCTTCTCATCTGTATATTATGAGGTAATTTACAGTGTTACACTAGTACACCCTCTGTCATAGAGCCATCTTGAGGTCCTAGCTCTGTTACTTATATTACACGAGGCTTTTTAGTTTTGCATGTACATAAAGTCTACAATTGTTGCCGTTCTGCATGCAGAGATGCCGGGACAGGTATAGTAGAACTTCCAATTATTACTAGCCTCTTACTTTGTTTGGCCAGATGGGGGCTAATAGACTATCTTCTAGCTTATCACATATATATCTCCACTTATGATGATTACTCAATAATTATGTGGTATGGAGCTCTGGGTATTTAGTAAAAAGCCCTCTTACACTAGGACCCATCTTAGGGTTTTTCATATATACTAACTGAGAGAGATCATACCTAGCCTCACTTGGCAGACCGGTAACTAGCTTTTACACACATTACTGAATAACTGAAATGTAGCCATGTTTACACTCTAGCAATAGGTTTTAGCTCTAGTATAAGAATCTCGCTTATAGAATTTATTTATATATGTTTGTACAGACTATACATAACTCAAGACTTTTTAGATGTCGCTGATATAGGCAGGTTATTTTACAAGACACAACATTGTGTATTACATGCTGTTTGTACTACCTTATTATTATTTTTATATATTGATGTCCTATATGGCCCGTATGTTAATCCCATGTTATCCACAAATTATCATTCCCTGCGTGGAGAATAGTGATGTTGCGAACCAAAAATTTTTGGTTCGCAAACCGCGGACTCGAACTTCCGGTATTGTTCGCGAACGCGCGAACCACCATTGAATTCAATAGGCAGGCGAACTTTAAAACCTACAAGGACTCTTTCTGGCCACAATAGTGATGGAAAAGTTGTTTCAAGGGTCCTAACACCTGGACTGTTGCATGCTGGAGGGGGATCCCTGGCAAAACTCCCATGGAAAATTACATAGTTGATGCAGAGTCTGCTTTTAAGCCATAATGGGTCTAAATCAACTAACATTCCCAAAGTGGCTGTCTCAAAACATCCCGGACAGAAGATAGATTGATAGTGATAGATAGGATAGATAGATATACATAGATTGATAGTTAGATAGAATCGATAGAAGAGAAATAGATATATTTGTTAGATATATAATTACCCTAATAAATTCTAATAATCAAACATGCGTTCTTGGACCCAACTAGCTTGTGTCAATTAGTACTTTTCTTAGCACTTTAATCCCTGCCCCCCCCCCCCTATCGTGGGAGTTCTATATGGCCTGCCAGATTACCCTGAAAAATTATAATAATAAGACATGTGGTCTGCTACCTATTTTAACGAGGTTGTGTTTTAAGTACTACCATTCTTAGCACTTTAATCTCTGTAACTCCCCCTATTTGGTGAGGTCTATACGGCCTGGATGATTACCCATACAAAATATAATAATAAGACATCTGCTCTTGGTCTGCGACCCATGGTAACTATGTTGTGTTAATTAGTAATGTCCTTCGCATTTTAATAGCTGTTACTCATACTCACCCTATCGGTGGAGGTCTATATGGCCTGCATGATTATCCTTACAAAATATAACAACCAAACATATGTTCTGGGACCCATGGTAAGTAGGTTGTGTTATGTAGTACTGTTCTTTGCATTTTCATACCTGTTACAACACCAAATGGTGGCAGGTCTATCTGTCCTTAATGATTAGCTGCACCCAAACCCAAAAAAAAGCCGAGTGGTCTTAGACTAACACCCATGGCTAACTCTGTTGTTTCAATTAGTACTATTCTTAGCACTTTCATCCCTGTTACGGGCGGTCTACATGGCCATCATGATTAGCCGAACAAAATACTACAATCCAACCTTTGCTCAGTCTTCATAGGCCCTTCATTGTCTGTATTTTGATAGTACAGTTCTTATTATTTTTATAGCTGATACAACACTGAATGTTTTCAGCTCTATATGGCCTGCATGATTAGCTGCACCCAATACAAAAATAAATCCAAGCGGTCTTGGATTAACACCCATGGCTAACTCTGTTGTTTCAAGTAGTACTATTCTTAGCACTTTCATCTCATCATCCCTGTTACTTCCAGGACTCTCGGTGGTGGTGGTCTACATGGCCATCATGATTAGCCTAACAAAATACTACAATCCAACCTTGGCCCAGTCTTCCTAAGGCCCTTCATTGGCTGTATTTTGGTAGTACTGTTCTTATTAGTTTAATAGCTGATACGACACCGAATGTTGTCAGCTCTATATGGCCTGCATGAATAGCCGCACCCAAAGCCAAAAAAAAGCCAAGCGGTTTTGCACTAACACCCATGGCTAACTCTGTTGTTTCAAGTTCTACTATTCTTAGCTCTTTCATCTCATCATCCCTGTTACTTCCAGGACTCTCGGTGGTGGTGGTCTACATGGCCATCATGATTAGCCTAACCAAATACTACAATCCAACCTTGGCCCAGTCTTCCTAAGGCCCTTCATTGGCTGTATTTTGGTAGTACTGTTCTTATTAGTTTAATAGCTGATACGACACCGAATGTTGTCAGCTCTATATGGCCTGCATGAATAGCCGCACCCAAAGCCAAAAAAAAGCCAAGCGGTTTTGCACTAACACCCATGGCTAACTCTGTTGTTTCAAGTTCTACTATTCTTAGCTCTTTCATCTCATCATCCCTGTTACTTCCAGGACTCTAGGTGGTGGTGGTCTACATGGCCATCATGATTAGCCTAACCAAATACTACAATCCAACCTTGGCCCAGTCTTCCTAAGGCCCTTCATTGGCTGTATTTTGGTAGTACTGTTCTTATTAGTTTAATAGCTGATACGACACTGAATGTTGTCAGCTCTATATGGCCTGCATGAATAGCCGCACCCAAAGCCAAAAAAAAGCCAAGCGGTTTTGCACTAACACCCATGGCTAACTCTGTTGTTTCAAGTTCTACTATTCTTAGCTCTTTCATCTCATCATCCCTGTTACTTCCAGGACTCTCGGTGGTGGTGGTCTACATGGCCATCATGATTAGCCTAACCAAATACTACAATCCAACCTTGGCCCAGTCTTCCTAAGGCCCTTCATTGGCTGTATTTTGGTAGGACTGTTCTTATTAGTTTAATAGCTGATACGACACCGAATGTTGTCAGCTCTATATGGCCTGCATGAATAGCCGCACCCAAAGCCAAAAAAAAGCCAAGCGGTTTTGCACTAACACCCATGGCTAACTCTGTTGTTTCAAGTTCTACTATTCTTAGCTCTTTCATCTCATCATCCCTGTTACTTCCAGGACTCTCGGTGGTGGTGGTCTACATGGCCATCATGATTAGCCTAACCAAATACTACAATCCAACCTTGGCCCAGTCTTCCTAAGGCCCTTCATTGGCTGTATTTTGGTAGTACTGTTCTTATTAGTTTAATAGCTGATACGACACCGAATGTTGTCAGCTCTATATGGCCTGCATGAATTGCCGCACTTAAAGCCAAAAAAAAGCCAAGCGGTTTTGCACTAACACCCATGGCTAACTCTGTTGTTTCAAGTTCTACTATTCTTAGCTCTTTCATCTCATCATCCCTGTTACTTCCAGGACTCTCGGTGGTGGTGGTCTACATGGCCATCATGATTAGCCTAACCAAATACTACAATCCAACCTTGGCCCAGTCTTCCTAAGGCCCTTCATTTACTGTATTTTGGTAGTACTGTTCTTATTAGTTTAATAGCTGATACGACACCGAATGTTGTCAGCTCTATATGGCCTGCATGAATAGCCGCACCCAAAGCCAAAAAAAAGCCAAGCGGTTTTGCACTAACACCCATGGCTAACTCTGTTGTTTCAAGTTCTACTATTCTTAGCTCTTTCATCTCATCATCCCTGTTACTTCCAGGACTCTCGGTGGTGGTGGTCTACATGGCCATCATGATTAGCCTAACCAAATACTACAATCCAACCTTGGCTCAGTCTTCCTAAGGCCCTTCATTGGCTGTATTTTGGTAGTACTGTCATCCTTTTGAATAAAAGATTACAGGAGACTGATTACTGACAGTCTAAACAGTGATGATTGACAATTTTTGCAATACTGTTAACAGAAATATGATTGCTGACAACAATTGGCTAGGTGGGGGCCTGGCTCACAGCAGGCTGCAAGGCAGCAGGAAAGTGCGTTTCAATGGCACCAGCAAACTGACGATTCAAAACACAGCAACTATTACCAAAAATTTTAATTTTTAATTATTAGAATACTGTCACAACAAATATGATTGGTGTAAATATTTTTTAAGTAGGCCTGGCACACAGGCTTGGAAGGCTGTAGACAACTGAATTCAAAGGCACGAGCAAACTGAGGGTTAAGATCATCAACAATAAAGATTTTTTTAATTATAATTAGTAACTATACTGTGACAAAAAATTAGGATTGGTGTAAATAGTTGGCAAGACGGCCTGGCACAAAAGGATGGCAGGCAGGAGGGAGATGCAATTCAAGGACACTAGGAGACTGATTACTGACAGTCTAAACAGTGATGATTGACAATTTTTGCAATACTGTTAACAGAAATATGATTGCTGACAACAATTGGCTAGGTAGGGGCCTGGCTCACAGCAGGCTGCAAGGCAGGAGGAAAGTGCGTTTCAATGGCACCAGCAAACTGACGATTCAAATCACAGCAACTATTACCAAAAATTTTAATTTTTAATTATTAGAATACTGTCACAACAAATATGATTGGTGTAAATATTTTTTAAGTAGGCCTGGCACACAGGCTTGGAAGGCTGTAGAAAAGTGCAATTCAAAGGCACGAGCAAACTGAGGGTTAAGATCAACACTAAAAAATTTTTTTATTTAAATTAATAACTATACTGTCTGACTGTGACAACAATTATGATTGGTGTAAATAGTTGGCTAGACGGCCTGGCACAAAAGGCTGGCAGTGGCAGGCAGGAGGTAAATGAAATTCAATGGCCCTAGGAGACTGAATATTTGCAGTCCAAAAAATTATGATTTTTTTTATTTTTATTACTGTTACAAGAATTGTGATTGGTGCCACTAATTGGCTACTTGGGCCTGGCAGACAGGCTGGCAGATATGAGTCGTGGATGGTAGGTAGGGCAGTAATTGAACACAGTATGCTGTGTAAGTGACAAAAACACAGGACTGATAGAAAATTAAGTTACATTACACTAGCAAAATATTTTAAAATTTTAGATTTTAATATTAAAATTATGTTAAGAAGTGCAATGCACATATGACTCTATGAGTGGTCGCACTGGCTGGCTGCTACGTAGGGCAGCAATTATAACAACAGTATGCTGTGTAAGTCAGATAGACAGTTATACACAGGCCTGATAGAAAATACAATTAGATTACACTAGCATAATGATTTAAAGACTTTTTTTTGGAAATTTTAAGAAAAAGGTTAAGCACATACATATGAGTCGTGGCTGATAGCCTTGGAAGGGCAGCTATTAAAAACAGTAGGCTATGTATGTCGGATACACACACGCCTGATAGAAAATACTATTAGATTACACTAGAAAAATGATTGAAATTATTTTTTGGGGAGGGAAATTAAAAAAAGGTTAAACACATATGAGTCGTGGCTCATAGACTAGGGAGGGCAGCAAATAAAACACAGTAGGCTCTCTATGTCAGCAAAACACACAGGCCGGATAGAAAATTAGATTTTATTACACTAGCAAACAAATTTAAACTTTTTTTTTTTATATTAAAATTAAGGTGAAGGAGAATAGATATGAGTGCTGGGTGGCTGCCTGGCACAGACCAATTAACCAAAAGACTGAAAAAAAAGAGGTATATTAATGCTGAGTGAGCCTGACAGACACAGGCATGATAGTAAATGTAATTAGATTACACTAGAAAAATATTTTTTTGTGTTTTTTTTTTAAAATTAAAAATAATGTTATAAACGGATATTAACACTGCTGGCTGCTGGCTGGCACAGAGCAATGAACCAGAGTATATGCTGTGTGACACTGGCCTGATAGAAAATGAAAAAAAATTACACTAGAAAAATAATTATATTTTTGGGTTAGTTAAATTTAAACTAATGTTGTTAGGGAGATATCAGTGGTGGCAGTAGTCACAGCATATGCTGTGAGCCTTAAACACACAGCTGAAAGCCAGGCAAATGCTAATAAAAAAAAAAAGAAATAAAAAAAAAAAACGGCACGAAATATAGCCCTAAAAAGGGCTTTTTGGGGTGCTGTGCTTGCAGCAGAGATGAGTGGAGTCCTTCTGGACTGTAAATACACTAGCCTAGCTATGTTTTTACTATTAATGTCAGGAGCGAAAACACAACACGTCCTCTCATTAAAAAAGCAAGGTCGTTATGAGTCTAAAATGGCGGATTCCGAGTAGCTGGGAGTGTCTGTGAGGGAGTGTCTGATGTTGATTGGCTCTAATGTGTCAGGCGGTTGTGACATAAAGGGTCAAAGTTTCCACAATGATGACACATAGGGGCGGATCGAACATCGCCATGTGTTCGCCCACAAACGCGAACAAGCTATGTTCGCTGTGAACCGTTCGCGGGCAAACAGTTCGGGACATCACTAGTGGAGAATGGTGATCTAGATAGTATTAGCACTTATATCCCATATGGTTTATTAACTCATAACAGGTTTAGTCACTTTTTTAACATTTTATACTTGCTGAGGAACCACCATTAGGTATATCTGGATTCTAATGTACTTCTTTTGTAGTTGACAGGATTCATCGTGTTACGTCTGTTTTATACATTGGTTAACAGTTCTAGACGTTTTAGGCTACTATGTTTTGCTGTCCTATGTTCACATAATGAGATGTTTTTTTTTTTTTTTTTTTTTTTGTTTTTTCTTTTCTCTCCCATTAGGTTTCTAGATAAGGGAATCATCATATACTTAAAGCTTACTAGCGCTATATATTTTACTCATGTGCATAGGTACTGGACTGTAGCTCGCCCCTTACACCCCTCCCTTCATGAGATAAGAGCTATAATTAACAGGCTAACCCTTAACCTGCACTGTCAGGTTTTATGAAGCTACATCTTTTTACACCCTGTTCTTGATGTTATCACTGTTTTAATTACGACACTTTTATTATAGCATTATAGTACTTGTGGAAGACATAAGATTTTAGTTCCCAACATTGAGAAGCCTACTTAACGAGTTCTTCCACTAAATTTTTCTATATAAAGTAGCATTAGGTAGTATCATATTAGCACTATGCATAATGAGATAGGTGTAGATTTCTATATGGTTTGACTCTAATGATATTAATCGGCTTACCGAAACAGTACTTATCTCCAGTATGGGATATGGAGCTAGAGATTAACATTTTGTTTGCAAGATATTACCATAACAACCCTATGGGATCTAGCCTCTTCACCAACTATACTTCATACTAATTATATACAGGTGTTTCTAATAGCCAGTTTAACTATTTCTAATGACTAAGTGATTGCTTATGGTCATAATATGTATTCTCATAATCCCTCGTTAACATATCTATATTATGTGCTCTATTTTTATCTCATTTAGGTGAGACAACTCTAATCCCTCACGGGAGGTTACCAATTCAATACTTTAACCCATATTTCGCCACAAGATTAAGTTTATACAAAGCTTTCACACGGTGAGCCAAGGTATTTCCATAATTTGGTTCCCACCCATCCAATCAGCCAATAGAATGCCAGCTTAATCCTATTGGCTGATTGGATCAGCCAATAGGATTGAACTTCAATCCTATTGACTGATTCCATCAGCCAATAGGATTTTTCCTACCTTAATTCCGATTGGCTGATCGAATTCTATCAGCCAATCAGAATTCAAGGGACGCCATCTTGGATGACATCATTTAAAAGAACCGTCATTCAGTCGATGGATGTCATTGGAAGAGGATGCTCTGCGTCGGATGTCTTGAAGATGGACCGCCGGATGGATGAAGATAGAAGATGCCGCCTGGATGAAGACTTCTGCGCGTCTGGAGGACCTCTTCTGGCCAGCTTGGATGAAGACTTCTGCCCGTCTGGAGGACCACTTCACCTGGCTTCGTGGAGGAATTCGGCCCGGTTGGGTGAAGACTTCTCAAGGTAGGGTGATCTTCAAGGGGTTAGTGTTAGGTTTTTTTAAGGGGGGATTGGGTGGGTTTTAGAGTAGGGTTGGTTGTGAGGGTGGTGGGTTTTAATGTTGGGGGGTATTGTACTTTTTTTTTCAGGTAAAAGAGCTGAGTACTTTTACGGGCTATTTGTAATTTAGTATAGGGTAGGACTTTTTATCATTTTGGGGGGCTTTTTATTTTATTAGGCGGATTAGATTAGGTGTAATTAGTTTAAAAAACTTGTAATTATTTTATTATTTTCTGTAATTTTTTTCTGTACTTTAGATAATTTTTTATTTAATTTTATTTAGATATATATTTATTTAATTTTATTTAATTGTAGTTAATTGTAGTTAATGTAAGTAATTCATTTAATGATAGTGTAGTGTTAGGTGTAATTGTAACTTAGGTTAGGTTTTATTTTACAGGTACTTTTGTATTTATTCTAACTAGGTAGCTATTAAATACTTAATAACTATTTAATAACTATTCTACCTAGTTAAAATAAATACAAACTTGCCTGTAAAATAAAAATAAATCCTAAGCTAGCTACAATGTAACTATTAGTTATATTGTAGCTAGTTTAGGGTTTATTTTATAGGTAAGTACTTAGTTTTAAATAGGAATAATTTTGTTTAGATTTATTTAAATTATATTTAAGTTAGGTGGTGTTAGGGTTAGTGTTAGACTTAGGTTTAGGGGTTAATACATTTAATATAGTTGCAGCGGTGTAGGGGGGGCAGATTAGGGGTTAATAAATATAATGTAGGTGGCGGCGGTGTAGGGGGGGCAGATTAGGGGTTAATAAGTATAATGTAGGTGACGGTGGGCTCCGGGAGCGACGGTTTAGGGGTTAAACACTTTATTTAGTTGCGGCAGGGTCCGGGAGCTTCGGTTTAGGGGTTAATAAGTATAATGTAGTTGGTAGCGGTGTAGGGGGGCAGATTAGGGGTGTTTAGACTCGGGGTTCATGTTAGGGTGTTAGGTATAGACATTCCCATAGGAATCAATGGGATATCGGGCAGCAGCAAACATAAGCTTTCGCTGATTTCCAGCTCTCATTGATTCCTATGGCATCCGCGGCCTCCAGGGCGGCGGATTGAAAACCAGGTATGCTGGGCCGGAAAAGTGCCGAACGTACCTGCTAGTTATTTAATAACTAGCAAAAGTAATCAGATAGTGCCGAACTTGCGTTCAGAACATCTGTAGTGACGTAAGCATCTGTGTCGAACTGAGTCCGGCGGATCGTATGTTACGTCACTAAATTCTACTTTTGACGGTCTGTAGGGTTTGATAACTAAGGGGAATCAGGCTCACCACAAATACGCTGCAGAATTCCAGCGTATTTGCGGTTGACGGTTTGATAAATAGAGACCAATGTATTTTTCATTTTTATCCCTATATCTACTACTGCACCAAATGTAGAGCAATAATATTGTTTGATTTTTTGAAGGGTATACATATTTAATAGTTTGTAATTGACTATTATTAGGTAATTCATTGTCTTGCAGCATCGAACATATATATTCCTTTATATATTTATATGTATGTATATACATATGTATCTATATAAATGTAAATATAATGATAGATGTATTTATGTATACAGTATATCTATGTATTTTTTTTTAACAATATATTTATTTTATAAATTAAAGGGACACCAATATCATAGAAGATAATCTCAAGCACATTACAAATGTTAAACTTTTATTAAAGGGACACTAAGCACATTTATTAACTGTCAGAATTCAGATACAACATTCAATTGAAAACAACTTTATAAATGACTCCTATTAACAATTTTAATACATTATTTTGTTATCTTTATTTGAAAAAGAAGGCATCTAGGCTGAGGAGCCAGATAAATTCAATTGAACCACCATGGGAAGCACTATTTTATTGGTGCTGTTCAATCAGCAAGATCAACTCAGGTTTTTATAAAAAAAATGGGCCTGCTTATAAACTTAAAATCTTTATTTTCAAATAAAGATACAAATAGATTGATGAAATTTTGACAATAGGACTATATTAGAAAGTTTATTACAATTGTACACTCTATCTGAAGCATGAACGATAAAATTGATGTTCAGTTTCACTTTAATTATCAGATACCCTTTTTTAATAGAAATAGCAATGCACATGTGCAAGCCAATCATATGATATATCTATGTGCATTCATCAATCAGCAGCTATATAGTGTATATGAGCCCTGGAGGAGAGCCTGGATGGAGGGGTATGTGACCCCCCCTTCACAGGCAAATGGAGCTGTCCAGGGGCGGAGCCCAGTATTTAGGGCTGTGACGTCTAAGGTATCCATTTTGTGTCTCTGCAATCGCAAGGCAAAATTGTCAGGAGCTTGCGATTGCAGTGACCCGAGATGGAAGACCTGTTAACGGAAGTGCAGAGGGTAGCAGCGGATTGAGGCACGGCTTGGCTAAAAGATTATTTAGCCGCAGCCAACCTCGAGTGCAGCCGGATGGAGGTGACTGAGGGCGGAAGCGCAAATGGCAGGCCGCAGAGGCGGTCTAGGCCCATGGAGGTGATTGAGGGCTGGAGCGCAAACGGCAGGCCACGGAGGCGGTCTAGGCCCCCGGATCGGTTGTCCCCAGATAGGAGAAGAGGCAGGAGCAGTGGTAACGGCAATGGGCAGGGGCAATTGGAGAAGAGGCCCATGCGCCAGAGGGAGAGCAGCCACGGAGGAGCGGAGGCCCAGGAGCGGGAGGAGGGGAATGCAGCAGTAGCTGAGGTCACGGGGCTGTTGCCTAGCAGGACCAGAGTTGCAGCAGGTAAGGGTGCTGTGGTTGGTGAACTGGGCCTTGATCTGCAGGGTGGGATTGATGACACAGGCCAGGAGCAAGCAGCATCTGAGTCTCAGGAAGGGGAAGTAGCCGGGGTAGGTGATCAGCTGCTGGAAAGAGGAGCAGCAAGGAGACAAAAGGGAGTAAGGGGGAAAGGTAGAAGGAGAGTTGGGGAGGTAGGGATGGAAAGGGAGAGGGGGAGTGATATGGCATCACAAGGGGTAGGTATGCAGGGTAATGGGTAGCGGCAGCATAGAAAGGGACTTACTGCGAACGTTTTGGCGCGGGATGGGGATGCAGTTAGTAGGGGGGGCAGAGGAGAGGGGCTGGGAAGGTGGTACATAAAGTTACTGGGAATGGGAAGGGGCGGGATAAGAGGGCGGGAAGGGGTGGTTTAAGGGGGGGACAGGGACTTCAGGGGGGAGTGGTTCAGCTGGGGAGGGCTAATGTGACGTGTTTATTTCCTGCAGGTGAGGGGAGTGAGCCAGTGGAGCAGATGGGCGGCGGGGCAGAAGTATCTGCTGAAGCTGATGTGAGGGACCTGGAGGGGGACGCGTTGTGGATAGATTATTCCTATAGTGACTTGGAGGCAAAGGATCCTGGGGAGGGGACATCATTGGGTCCGGTGGAAACACGGCAGGTAGGAGATCTTGCTGCTTTGGAGCATTTGCTCCGGACATGGGTGCCAGGGCAGGGAGGGCAAGAGGAAAGGTGGGGAAGTGAGGTAGCTAAATTGGGGTCTGTGGGTAGGGATGGTAGTGTTAGGAGAGGCAGAGGGGGGGGACAGAATAGGGTTCTCACTGTCTCCTTTTAAGTAAGTTTTTTAAGTATTTTATTAACTACCGATAGACACCGGTGTCAATTTAACAATATCATGCCAATACATATATATATTTTTAAGATTTAATAAAATTGTATTAACTAAATTCAGTATTTGGTCGTATTTAAAAAATAAGGAGTATTTTATTATATATAGGGTACAAGCGGAGCATTTACAATAACACTATCTCACAAATTAAGACATAGTGACACGATAAATAATAAAACTATCTCACAAATTAAGACATAGTGACACGATAAACTGAATATATTGAAATTAACAAAACACATCACACATTGAAGAACAGCATTTGCGCCATATAGCATTTGCAGCGAAACTCGCTAAACCCATCTAAATTAATCACATACTGAAGAATTACATTTTTACCACACAGCATTCACAATGATACTCGTATAACTTATTTAATTTTAGCTAATTTAATTTAGAAAACTGAATTACCAGTGAAATTGAATAATTACCATTCACTATACACAGGGAACTAGCATTCATTTGCGCCACCTATTCTCACAACACTAAATTTCTAAAAAACATTGGGATAAAGTTTTTTTCAAAGGTGTGCAAAAATTCCCCATCCTAACTTACAGTCTAAACATATCTTTACGTAATTTAAAGTCTGCCAGGGATTTTCCGGAGATCGTTCAAGGGAAACTAAACAAAGAAGTTCCATTGGGGCAAATGGCGAGCCCCTTTTTGTTGCCTCCCATGATGAACCTAAGGGTGTCCCCATTGAGGGTGGTGCCCAAGAAGGCTGCCGGACAATTTCCCATGATCCATCACTTGTCTTACCCGAAGGGGACGTTGGTTAATGATGTGATTGACCCGGAGGTGGCGGCAGTATGGTATGCTTTGTTTGACAAGGCGGTGGGTCTGGTAAGGGAGGCAGGAAAAGGGGCGTTGTTGGGCAAAGTGGACATGGAGGCGGCCTTTCAGCTGTTGCCGGTGCATCTGGTGTGCCATCATTTGCTGGGGTGTTTTTTCAGGGGAGCCTTTTATGTGGATTTGTGTCTGCCGATGGGGTGTTCCATCTCCTGTGCGTACTTTGAGAAGTTTAGCAGTTTTGTAGAGTGGGTGGTGCGTCAGGTGTCTGGTTTGTCATTGGTCGTCCATTATTTGTATGACTTTCTGTTTGTGGGAAGAGCAGGGAGTATGGATTGCAATCAGTTGATGGAGCATTTTTTCCGGGTGGCTTCGGAGTTTGGGATCCCGGTGGCTCATGAAAAGACCGTGGGCCCGGGAGTTTTTTGGGTATCGAGATTGATTCTGATGCAATGGAATGTCATTTGCCTCAGGACAAGTTGGTGGACCTGAAAGGTTCCATCACGGAAGCAATGGGGAAGCTGCAACTGCAGCTGCAGGAAATTCAATCGTTGGTGGGCAAATTGAATTTTGCCTGCCGAATTATTCCGGTAGGGAGGGTTCTTTGCAGGAGGCTTTCATTGGCCATGGTGGGAGTGAAGGGCCCGCGGCATTGGATCAGGTTGAGAGACGAGCTGAAGGAGGACCTGAATGTTTGGTTGACGTTTCTGGATGACTTTAATGGGAGGGCTTTGGTGCAGGGGATGGTGGTGTCCAATGAAGAGCTGCACTTGTTCACTGATGCTTCGGGGTCGGTGGGCTTCGGGGCATATTGTATGGGGCAGTGGTGTGCGGGGTCG
Organism: Bombina bombina; assembly: GCF_027579735.1. Classification (NCBI taxonomy): domain Eukaryota; kingdom Metazoa; phylum Chordata; class Amphibia; order Anura; family Bombinatoridae; genus Bombina; species Bombina bombina. The sequence continues at coordinate 1,280,636,584 of NC_069501.1, read as the reverse complement.
TGGCCCGTGGTTTGGAGGGAGAAGGGGCTGACTAAGAACTTGGTGTTCCTGGAGCTTTTTCCACTGTTGGTGGCATTAAGGGTATGGTCCAGTAGACTGCGTGACAGAAGAGTGGTTTTCCATACTGATAATCTTGGTGTAGTGTTCGCATCATACAAGTTGTCATCGAGCTTGCTTAGGCTGTTTGTATTGGAGTGTATGCGGATGAATGTATATTTCCGTGCTGTTCATGTACCAGGTTGTCAAAATGTGATCGCTGATGCTCTTTCTCGATTCCAGTGGGAGTGGTTTCGGGAGATGGCACCAGAGGCAGAGGAGGAAGGAGTTTGATGCCTGATAGAGCTGTTGGAGTTGGAGTTGTGGAACTGTTGAAGGTGGCAAGGGGAGCATTAGCTTGAGGTACTTGGGATGCTTATGTGAGAACATGGGGGCAGTGGCTGCAATTGTTGAGGTTAAAAGGGGTGGAGTCCTCTAGAGAAGGGTGGATTAGGGGTTTGTTGGAGTGGATGGGGGAGTGGAGTATAAAAGGCATGTCAAAATCTATGGTGAGGAGGAACGTGGCAGCGTTGGGGTTTCTGTTTAAGCTGTTGGGTTGGGAGGACATAACAATATTATTTGTGGTTCAGTTGGTGGTGAAAGGGATGTGCAAAGGTAAGGGGAGTAAGTTTGGATAAGAGGAGGCCAGTGGTTTTTGAGTTGCTGGTGAAGTTGGTGGATGTCTTGGGTGCGGTTTGTTCATCGGACTTTGAGACGGTGATGTTCAGGGCAGCATTTGTTTTGGCCTTCTTTGGAGCCTTTCGAATATCGGAATTGGTGGGGACTAATAGGAGGGATGTGGGGGGCCTGCAGGCCAGCAATGTTTCCATCAGAGATGGAGTGTTGTGGATCTGGTTGAGGCGATCCAAAATGGATCAGGAGGGGTGGGGTCATTGGGTGAGGATTGGGGAAACGGAAGGGGCATGTTGCCCAGTTGGTTCTATGATAAGGTTTTTGGAGAGGCGGCCTGTTGGTTTTCTTCCGCTGTTTGTGCATAAAAACGGGTCAGTATTATCTCGTTTTCAATTCTTAGCGGTCTTGCGGAAGGGGTTGGTGAGGCTGGGTTATCCGGTGGGTGAATTTGGGACACATTCCTTCCACATTGGGGCTGCCACCGAGGCTGCCAGTTTAGGTTTTTGTGAGAATGGCATAAAGAGAATTGGTGGATGGAAGTCTGTTATCGTTTGTATGTTAGGCCAGAATTGACAGTTTAGGATGTTATTTGTCTTGACAGGTCCAGTTCATTGTTGGATTATAGGGCATTCCTACATATATTGGGCCTGCAAGGCAGCAGCAGTGAAAGAACATGGAGTCCAGTTGAACTTTCCTGAGGAGACAGTGTTGCTTAGATGGTTCGGGGTCAGGGGATTGAGGTGGGACCAGTTGCTTAGAAAGGTGGTGGACTATGCTAGGTTGTTTAGTCCCCCAGCTATTTTAGTGATCCATGCCGGGGTAACGATTTAGGCTTCCAGCCGCAAAAAGATTTAGTGGATAAGATTAAGAGGGATTTGGGCAGGTTGAAGGAGTTGTTCCAGAATTTGGTCATTGTATGGTCCGACATTGAGCCCGGGTCAGTGTGGAGAGCAGCTTGGGATCACAAGAAACTAGAGACCTCTAGGAAAAAGATCAATAGAACAGTTAGCAGTTATGTGAGCAAGTTTGGGGGATCTTGTATTCGGTACGTTGAATTTGGAGGAGAGACAGGTCGTTGTTTCTTCTTAAAAGACAGGGTCCATCTGAACGAGGTGGGTCTTCACCTTTTTAATTTCAACATTCAAGAAGGGGTGTTGCAGGCCTTGGCCCATGTGGGGTCTGCACATTGGTAACGTGCTGTGGCGGGGTGCTTGTTGCATGGGATGGAAGTTAGGTAAAGTGGCACCTCCCAAAAGAGGCGGGAGAGTTGTGTGGGGGGATGTACCTGGCAGTAAGCTAGTGGAAGGTACATCTCTGTGGGCAAGCTCCTTTAGGTTCTTTATACTGGTTTATAAGTTTACATGTTGTTGAATTCTATTGAATTTATTTGTTATATATTTATTGAATAATTTAATAAATGCGGGCTGCGGCCTTTACACCCACTTCTCTTGTGTGTTGTATTAATCTTCTCATATGCCGCATCATCTACGAGATGATGTCCCGGTCCTCATGGGTGATCCCTCGCACATCCCCTATCCGCCTAGGAAAGTAGCGATCCATACCATAAACTAAAATCAGTAATTCACCATCAGTAAAAATAGGTGGCATCATCTAAGAGATGATGTCCCGGTCCTCATGGGTGATCCCTCGCACATCTCCTATCCGCCTAGGAAAGTAGCGATCCATACCATAAACTAAAATCAGTAATTCACCATCAGTAAAAATAGGTGGTCGTGCCATTTTGGACTCCAAAAAATTATGTAAAATAATTTTTAAGTGCGACACAAATATACCAATTACAGAGAAATCTGTGGAAACAAATTATTAATATTTGGTTGGTGGATTATATTTATTACGTATTCATGATGATTGCTATGTAATACACTAACATTTTAAACCAATCATATTATATGTTTCACCAATGACTGACTGACAATAAAATAAAATGTATTATTATTTCTGCGTTAACAACGAATCACTTATTTATCTACAAAAAAAGGCCTTTAAAAATATACATTTGATCATAGTATTATCTGTATTGTGGCTTCTTAAGAGTATTATCAAAAATGTAATGATGCAATCCCTCGCGGATAATACCCCTCACTCATAATCCGTGTGAAATAGCGGTCCATTCTGTAGACCAGGATGAACAATTCACTGTCACTAAATAATTTCAATCGTGCCATCTTGAACTCTAAAATCAATCGCTAATATTAGTTAACTGCGACACAACCATCACAATTATAAATCGTTATTGTTAATTTGATATAAAGTTGTCCTAATACTGTAAAAGTTTAATTGATGATTGTCTAATTGTTATCGGCTGATTGTCTACATATTTATCTATAAAAGGGAATTGAAAATGGAGTCTATTAAGTCCTACTAAGCTTTGATAAGAGCTGTAGGTCTTCCTTTGATTGTTTGATTATATTATTAGTGCGACTTTTGTGTGCTTTTATGGATATGGTGTCTGGAAAGACAAAGTCAGGGAGAAATCTATAATTTAATTTTGAGCAGAATAAAGTTTTAGCTGCCCTTGCTTAGAGCTCTATGATTTTATTTTTGGTTCCAAAGCCCAACAGACCTCGCTCTCCAAAAAACAAGACATTTGGAGAGCTATAGCTGGCAGTGTCTCCGCCAAAGGCACTCATGCGAAATCGGTGGAGCACTGTAAGAAGAGATTCTCTGACGTTAAGAGAATCTTGAAGGCCAAGCTGGCCAGGGAGAAGCAGGCTGCACGTTCTACAGGTGGTGGCGTGCCGTATACAGCTGAGCTCTCAGAATACGAGACTCAGCTGATGGAGAAGCTGGGGGCAAATATGATGCTCGGTCTGGATTTGGTCGAGCATGATACTGACGAGTTGGCAGGTAATTAAAGTTCTATTACATGCGTTTTTTTTATGTTGCAAAATGTTTTAAATGAATTTATTTTTTTTTGGTTATTGAGATTATGATGTACAATTATGTTGATACAGCTGCTGATGCTGCCAATGATGGTGATGAGACACTACTATTGCCCGTCAGTATCCATACTGAATCCAGCCACAGCTTCTCCTCGGCCGCCACTAATGTGCAGCACCCCTGATGGAGCAAGCAATGGCCGTTCTACAGGTATGTTTTTTAATTACCATTTTGTTTTAATTAACATGATCTTACTCGTAAGATTGAAAAAAGATTTATAACTCTGTATATTCACATTTGTTTTTTTTCAGCTGAGGTCTGAAGGGCTTTGGGACACCCTCCAAGATCTACGATCTCCTCCTCAGGTAACAAAAACAAGATCAAACATTAATGTTATGTGTGCTCAATAGTTTAATGTGAAAGTTAAATTTGTATTAATGAAGAATATCACTGTCTTAAAAACTAATGTTAAACTACTTACGGCTAGATTTAGAGTTTTGTCTGTAAAAACCCGCGTAGCTAACGCTGCTTTTTTTCCCAACGCACCTTTAAGACAACGCTGGTATTTAGAGTTGTCTGAGGGGCTGCGTTAGGCTCCAAAAAGGGTGCGTTGAGCCTAATGTACCGCCACTTCAACCCTCAATACCAGCGTTGCTTACGGTAGCGGTAAGCTGGCAAAACGTGCTCGTGCACGATTCCCCATAGGAAACAATGGGGCAGTTTGGGATGAAAAAAAACCTAACACCTGCAAAAAAGCAGCGTTAAGCTCCTAACGCAGCCCCATTGTTTCCTGTGGGGAAACACTTTCTAAGTCTGCACCTAACACTCTAACATGAACCCCGAGTCTAAACACCCCTAACCTTACACTTATTAACCCCTAATCTGCTGCCCCCGCTATCGCTGACACCTGCATTATATTATTAACCCCTAATCTGCCGCTCCGTACACCGCCGCAACCTACATTATACCTATGAACCCCTAATCTGCTGCCCCTAACATCGCCGACCCCTATATTATATTTATTAACCCCTAATCTGCCCCCCCAACGTCGCCGCTACCTTACCTACACTTATTAACCCCTAATCTGCCGACCGCACCTCGCCGCCACTCTAATAAAGTTATTAACCCCTAAACCGCCACACTCCTGCCTCGCAAACCCTATAATAAATAGTATTAACCCCTAATCTGCCCTCCCCAACGTTGCTGCCACCTAACTTCAAGTATTAACCCCTAATCTGCCGACCGGACCTCGCCGCTACTATAATAAATGTATTAACCCCTAAAGCTAAGTCTAACCCTAACCCTAACACCCCCCTAAGTTAAATATAATTTTAATCTAACGAAATAAATTAAATATTATTAACTAAAATATTCCTATTTAAAGGGACAGTAAACCTTAAAAATAATGTTATATAATTCTGCACATAGTGCAGAATTATATAACATTATTTAAGTGCTATAGTTCTAAAAGCCTTTTTTACATTTTAATATGTAAAAATTATGGCGCTTTTACAGACCCGCTCTCTGCTGAGCGGGTCTGTAATATTTAGTCAGCGCATCGGGCCAGCTGTATAGTCACAGCCCGGCCCGACCGCGCCATAGCACTAAGTGCAGCTCGCTCCTGTCACAGGAGCGAGCTGCACTTAGTCTTATGGCGCGGTCGGGCTGGGCTGTGACTATACAGCTGGCCCGATGCGCTGACTAAATATAACAGACCCGCTCAGCAGAGAGCAGAGAGCGGGTCTGTAAAAGCGCCATAATTTTTACATATTAAAAGGTAAAAAAAGGCTTTTAGAACTATAGCACTTAAATAATGTTATATAATTCTGCACTATGTGCAAAATGATATAACATTATTTTTAAGGTTTACTGTCCCTTTAAAACTAAATACTTACCTGTAAAATAAACCCTAATATAGCTACAATATAACGAATAATTACATTGTAGCTATTTTAGAATTTATATTTATTTTACAGGCAACATTGTATTTATTTTAACTAGGTACAATAGCTATTAAATAGTTATTAACTATTTAATAGCTACCTAGTTAAAATAATTACAAAATTACCTGTAAAATAAATCCTAACCTAAGTTACAATTAAACCTAACACTACACTATCAATGAATTAATTAAATAAATTACCTACAATTACATACAATTAAATAAACTAAACTAAATTACAAAAAATAAAAAAAGATTACAAGAATTTTAAGATAATTACACCTACTCTAAGCCCCTTAATAAAATAACAAAGCCCCCCAAAATAAAAAAATTTCCCTACCCTAATCTAAATTAAAAAAAGTTAACAGCTCTATTACCTTACCAGCCCTGATTGGAACAGCCAATAGAATGCGAGCTCAATCTGATTATCTTATTGGGTCAGCCAATCCGATTGAACTTGAATCTGATTGGCTGATTCAATCAGCCAATCAGATTTTTCATACCTTAATTCCGATTGGCTGATAGAATCCTATCAGCCAATCGAAATTCGAGGGACGCCATCTTGGATGACGTCACTTAAAGGAACCTTTATTCGTCGTCTAGCCGTCGTTGAAGAAGGATGTTCCGCGCCGGAGGTCTTGAAGATGGAGCCGCTCCTCGTCGGATGGATGAAGATAGAAGATGCCTCTTGGATGAAGATGTCTGCCGGTCCGGATGTCCTCTTCTGTCCGGATAGAATGAAGACTTCTGCCACTCCGGATGTCCTCTTTTGGTCCATCGGTGCCCGGTTGGGTGAAGACAACTCAAGGTAGGGAGATCTACAAGGGGGTAGTGTTAGGTTTATTTAAGGGGGGTTTGGGTTAGAGTAGGGGTATGTGGGTGGTGGGTTGTAATGTTGGGAGTTGGTATTGTGTTTTTTTTTACAGGCAAAAGAGCTGATTTCTTTGGGGCATGCCCCGCAAAAAGCCCTTTTAAGGGCTGGTAAGGTAATAGAGCTGTTAACTTTTTTAATTTAGATTAGGGTAGGGAATTTTTTTTATTTTGGGGTGCTTTGTTATTTTATTAGGGGGCTTAGAGTAGGTGTAATTAGCTTAAAATTCTTGTAATCTTTTTTTATTTTTTGTAATTTAGTGTTTTTTTTTGTAATTTAGTTTAGTTTATTTAATTGTATGTAATTGTAGTTAATTTATTTAATTAATTTATTGATAGTGTAGTGTTAGGTTTAATTGTAACTTAGGTTAGGATTTATTTTACAGGTAATTTTGTAATTATTTTAACTAGGTAGCCATTAAATAGTAAATAACTATTTAATAGCTATTGTACCTAGTTAAAATAAATACAAAGTTGCCTGTAAAATAAATATAAATCCTAAAATAGCTACAATGTAATTATTATTTATATTGTAGCTATATTAGGGTTTATTTTACAGGTAAGTATTTAGCTTTAAATAGGAATACTTTATTTAATAACAGTTAATTTATTTCGTTAGATTAAAATTATATTTAACTTAGGGTGGTGTTAGGGTTAGACTTAGCTTTAGGGGTTAATACATTTATTAGAGTAGCGGCGAGGTCCGGTCAGCAGATTAGGGGTTAATACTTGAAGTTAGGTGGCGGCGACATTGGGGGGGGGGGGGGCAGATTAGGGGTTAATACTATTTATTATAGGGTTTGTGCAGCGGTTTAGGGGTTAATAACTTTATTAGAGTGGCGGCGAGGTCCGGTCGGCAGAATAGGGGTTAATAAGTGTAGTTATGTAGCAGTAACGTTGGGGGGGGGGCAGATTAGGGGTTAATAAATATTATGTAAGTGTTGGCGATGTTAGGGGCAGCAGATTAGGGGTTCATAGGGATAATGTAGGTGGCGGCGATGTGCGGTCGGCAGATTAGGGGTTAAAAAAAATTATTATAGTGGCGGCGATGTGGGGGGGCCTCTTTTTAGGGGTACATAGGTAGTTTATGGGTGTTAGTGTACTTTAGAGCACAGTAGTTAAGAGCTTTATGAACCGGCGTTAGCCCAGAAAGCTCTTAACTACTGACTTTTTACTGCGGCTGGAGTCTTGTCGGTAGAGGCTCTACCGCTCACTTCAGCCAAGACTCTAAATACCAGCGTTAGGAAGATCCCATTGAAAAGATAGGATACGCAATTGGCGTAAGGGGATCTGCGGTATGGAAAAGTCGCGGCTGGAAAGTGAGTGTTAGACCCTTTCCTGCCTAACTCTAATTACCAGAAGCCGGCCAAAAGCAGCGTTAGGACCCCTTAACGCTGCTTTTGACGGCTAACGCCGAACTCTAAATCTAGCTGATAGATTGTTTATATAATCTCTCATTTTATAGTAAAGCATATTACAGTCAAATTATGTTATTGCCCATTTACATAGAACATGCATTTTATACACATATCCTAAAATTACTATTTTTTTTATTATTATCTTTAGTTTAAAAATAATTTAAAGGGGTGGCGGGGCTAACCGCCGAAGAGGTCAGTCGTGTCTGAGCAGAGCTCCTGGCCTATGGACTAAAACATTGCATTTATCTCAATTCTACAAGCCTATTATTACACCTAAGAGCTCATGGGCACTCTCATAAGCATGTAAGGCAGAGAGAAGCCCTAAGCAGAGGTTATATGCACAGTTCCAGCCTTTCAACTTCGCCACGTGGGCAAACCTATGGAGTCATCAACATAACAGGTATAAGCCCATAGAGACCGAGTTACTTATAGTGTGGTTTGCAAGATGAGCGTCAGCAATGTTATTGAGGAATTAGTCAGCATACTGGCAAAGCACCATGCTGCCTTTGATGAGACCATACGCGTGGTGCTCCACACAAACGGCTTCTGCGCTACCCAGCTATCTACTCAGCCGAATCTTAGACAGATGGAATGTGCGGAGAGTGGCATTTTGGAACCCTGGTGTTTGCCACTCAGCATGAGCCATATGGATTAGGAAAATGGTGAAACCCAGATACCCGCTGCGATTGCCTATACAGCTGGGAACATGCTACAAGCAGAATCCATAAACAACAATTTGGTCGTAAGACAGGAAGAAGCATGGCCGCAAGCAGCACTTGCCTCTACAGCCTGTTTACTGCTGTCTGGCTGGGACAATACGGATCTGGGTGCTGTGTGTATTAATGAGTTGTTGAGTCACGAGGAAGCAGGGCCGCAAACAGCATATGCTTCTAAGTCTTATTTATTTCCCAGCACTTGCCACTACATAGAGAACCTTCATACAAGTTGGGACATTACCGATTTGAGTGCCGTAGACTTTAGTAAGCTGGATAGACAACTGGGGACACAGCTTAAAAGTATATACCACCCAGAGATGATATTTGGCGACATAGGATGCTTGATGCTAGAAGGCAATTCACCTATGATCCACAACCCAGCCCTACTTGCTAAACACTGGCTGTTAAAGCCTCAAAAGTTGGAGTTGGCTAAGCATAAGGATATACACACACAGCTGCCTTGTTTGGTATTTATGTGACTGATAATATGCTCCACAGATTCGGTTAAGTATTTATGAACTCTTCCTATCAGTCAGTTGTTTTCTTAACAAATTCAAAGCAACACATGAACATTGGTAAAGTCGGAGTAGGGTAGGTGTAAAAGCATTAACTTTCCTATGCCTCAGACCTCATAAACACCTTGGGCAACCCTAAAAACTTTGCCGATTTCTACTTGAGTGATTTGAAACTGGCCAGAGGACATGACAATATATTTTCAAGTTGCTTTAAAATTTTCGCATCTCTTTATGCTGTTCAGTTTCATTTAGTCAATATTGTTTATTCCTAGCTAGAAGTTTCAGGTTTGGTATGTTTTTATAGACTAACTGTTAAATAAGTAATGATAATTCTATGCCACATTTCAGAAATCTTGTGTGTGGGAGGGGTTATGTATATCTCTGCCTTACCTGTCTCTTACAGACAAAAGTGCTGTGCTCGTGTCGTGTAGAAGCTTTGCAATGTTTCGCAGTAGCGCAGCTTAATTATGTCACTTACAGTGTCTCCTAAATGTTAGTCCCCAAGGTTGGTCACTCATATTTCTTGTATTCTCTTCCTGCATAGGATTTTGTAATTGTAATACCCAAAGTGTGTTATTGTACCGAGTGAGGTGGTTCAGCCTTACTGATACATGCAAAGTAACTTAGCCTTCACTACACCTCCATGGCAGGACTTTTTAGCTAGCGATGCTGCTTTCTTTAACTAAATTCTCAACAATGTCCTATATCATTATTATAAGCTTAATAAAGTTACAGCTATGTTGAGATAAAGATATATCCATCAGGCATGCAGAGCCCACCTCGCCCCTATATCCCTTATTTTTCCATAAAAAGATTTTAAAGCAAGAAAATGCTCTCCTGGTGTAATATTCTGGATTCAATCATAGTGGTGGCAGTTACACTGACAACTGGCATACAAGTAAAGATATTATATTGGTACCCTAAGCCCAGTGACATGCAGTCATAGGAGGCAGGTGAGGCAGCGCCTCCCCTGTCCTATGTGTGTAATTACAGTTTTGTAGTAATAAAAAAAAAAAAAAACTTTTTTGTTAGTTTTTTTATTTATAAAATATATTTTTTTGGGGTAGCCCCAAGGTTGACCACCAAACCCCCACTACCCGCCGCCGTGGCAAAGAGAAGACAAGAATCAGATTCCATTTTCCAAACATATCCATATTGCGCAAAGGAGAGGCTGTGAGCTGTTCAGCTCCCTTTGCGCAATATGTGTTAGAGGCTGAGCATTGAGCAACTGAGCCGCTCTAGAGAGACTGCCACCCAGTGGCACTTAAAGTTTAAGTCACGCTTAAAGCTTCAGTTGTGCGGCCCATTTGCTCAAGAGGCTATGGATGTAAGCAGCCTCTGCGGGCGTAGAACAGCCAATCAGCGCCCGCTATACATTTTTTCATAGTTGCTTGGGCGGCAAAGAGCCGGCAGACAGAGGCGCACACCAGTGAGCTGTCACGTGTGGGTGAGGCGGTGAGGAGGAGTCGGACACACTGAGGCTTGTGAGCAGCATGCTACGTATGGAGGAGGAGTCTAAGGAGTGAACAGTGAATGAGTCGAGTATTCATGAAGAAGTCAGAGGAGAAGACGGAAGAGCTGAGTGCTGAGATGGACTGACCTGCCCTGGACGGTTACGGTAAGTAATGTTGAAAATGTTTTTCCTGTTCGTGAGCCATACTAAAGCAGCATGTGGGGGACAGTGTGCACAGTATAGATGTGCACTCAGTGAAGGGGTTATTCAGTGTCCACACACTGACTGACTAATTAGTCAGCTTTAAGAATTTTGCCTGTAAAGTTTAATAAACACGACCTCAGCTCTCTTGCTCTGGGTTTATTTGGCGGACAATGTTTAATTAATGGGGTTGTAAAAGTAGCAAAATAGTGAGCAGGGGTATTTAATTTGTTAAAATACTGAAATGTTATGCTGCAGTCCAGGTCTGTGCTGACAGAAATAGCCAAAATCTAGCACTGAAGATGTTCAACTTCTCTGTTCACCTTGCTCATTAACTAAGGGGTTATTACCAGCATGTGTGGGGGCGGTGGGCACAGTATGGATGTGCACTGCACTCAATAAAGAGGTTATTTATTCAGTGTGTATAGGACGGTTTTACTGATACTACTTCAGCAGCATGTCACATGTGGGGGCCGTGGGCACAGCAGTAGGAGCCCTCTCATGTTCTCATGTTGCACTCAGTGATTTTGCAGCATCTTTCCCTCTTGCAGCAGTAGGAACCCTGTTCTCATGTTGCAGTCTGTGAGTGTGCATCTTTCTTCTTGCTGAGTAGGAGCCCTGTTCTCATGTTGTCCATGCATGGGTCCATAAGACCAGATCATTTTTATAATTATATAATTGTAATTGTGTGCCATGTAACACAGAGCCAGTTCCCTCACATAATGTCACCTCAGGCTACCTGTGGATTTTTCTTTAAAAAAGTCATCCAGGGTGCATTGCAAGGACGAGAGTAAAAAATTACCTTCAGAGCTAAATTAGATGCAAAGGGAACAAAACAATGAAAATCTCTTTGCATGTAATTTAGCTCTGCAAATTCAGTCATTTTTAACTATTAGACCTTAAAATGCACACTGCAGGCTTTTCAATGCTAACCCTGCTACACAACTGTCTTTAATTTGCTTTAATTGACAGAAACTACAATTAAAGACGTATGTAGCAGAGTTATCCTTGAAAAAGCCAGCACACGCATTTCAAGGTCTAAGAGTTAGAAATGACTAAATATGCAGAACAGAATTATATTTTAAAAATCACACTGCTGGCTTTTTCAAGGATAACTCTGTAACTTAACTATCTTTAATTTGTTTTAATTGACAGAAACTACAATTAAATACAGTCCTGTAGCAGGGTTACCCTTAAAACACCAGCAGGGTGGATTTCAAGGTATGAGAGTTAGAATCACCAAATTTGCAGAGCTAAATTACATGCGAAAGACACAAGCAAGAATTATAAAAAAAAAAATGCTTTGGTAAAATAATTAAAATCTATACATTCGGGGGCGGAGCCTGGCCACGCAGGGACATGGCTGACTAATTCCTGGCTCCCATGCCCTGCGCCCGATGTAATTCTATTTTACAAGGAGAAAGCAGTCCTAACATGTTTTAAACTATAAGTCCTAGTGTCTGAAGGCTCACACCACGGAATCGGACTTATAGAGTGTGTACTCCTAACAGCCGCATAGCCCTGCCGTCATCTGAGGCCTACCCAGCTACACTACTGCGGGCCGCGCACTTTCCTGGTCAGACACACACGGCTAACCGGAGCACCACTGACCTACGCTGTAACCACGCTATAAGGCGCGACTCTGATAACGGCTCTCTTGGGGGTAAGCCTGAACCTGGAGCGGACCTCACCTAACCTCGCGTTCTCAGCTGCCGTCCCTGGGGAGGCCATCTGTTCCCCCCGGCGCACTTCTGATAAGGGGTAAGTCGGCGCAGAGGAATCGGAGCGCTGAGGGAAAATAATCTTACCTTGATAGTATACCGGAGGGCCACCCCTGGGAACCTAGCTCACATGAAAGCCCTGACCACATGGGGTTGTTGAACTCGCCATCTCTGAATGACCGGGTAATTTAAATAGATGCTAGTGAAGCAGGACCTACCTAATTAGTGCCCCCAACACAAGCAGTTATTTGCACAGGAGGGGTCAATACCATAACTGGAAGCTAATGTGGGGCTGTTAAGCAACACTTCAACACAACCTATACCTTGGCTTGATAGGGGCAGTGAGTGGTACAGAGGAGCTACGGTAGTTTATATTCATGCAACTGCTCTAGGGCCACAGTAAAACAGACTTAAACACTACCATACTATATTCTAAGTAATAAACTTATGCACTGCTCTGGAAATCAAGCTGCAGCTGGCACATATTGAAAATCTGACCCCTTTCTTCACACAAGGGAAGACTGCAGATCAAAAAGAAACGCTCCCACCTCTAACATATAACTCTGCACATAGAGGGCCAAGAATTCTTAGATTACAACTCTGGACTTGTCCTTGCTTTGTTCTCCTTCTGGTATAAGACAACACTCTGTTATTTGTCCTATCCTCCCACTTAGTTGCCCCAAGGGACTCTATCACTTTCTCACTGCAACTCGCCCAGCTAGAGGCACCTAGTTCAACCCCCGACTAACAATGTCCCACAGGAAAAACACCAAAGGGGAGAAAGGCCCTAAAAGCACAAACCTCACCAACTACCTTAAAATGGCGGCTGTAACACAGGACCCAACAAGTAATGACAACATATGTGATGCCCCCTCCCTGGCAATAGCTGAGCATACAACACCAGGTACACACTTGCAAGACCCACCCTCTGGGGAGGACCTTGGAGTCCATTCCACCAAAGCTGATATCAATATGGTACTATCTGAAATGAGGTCTCTATTTGGGGACTTAAAAAAAGACTTTCATCAAATTAACCAGCAGGTTCACACCCTGGAGAGGAAGCAAGATACTATACAAGTTCAGGTAACAGCTAATACACAAAGGGCCCTAGAACAGGAGGGGGACATTCAATTTCTGCTGTCTAGGGTTGAAGATCTAGACAACAGAGGTAGGCGAAATAACCTCCGGATTAGGGGGGTGCCGGAAACAGTAAACAACCCGGCAATAGAGGGCTATTTGCAAGACTTGTTCCGGACTATAAAAGGTACACCAAGCTCACCAGCTGTTCAGATAGAAAGGGCTCACCGAGCTCTTCGACCCAGACCATCACCCAAAGCCCCCCCAAGGGACATAATTGTGAAGTTCTTAAGCTACAGAGACAAGGATGCAATTTCCCAGAAGGCACGGACCATCAAAGATCTCACACACGCTGGCATTCCTATTCAAGTATTCTCCGACCTGAGTCAGATGACATTACAGAAAAGGAGAGACCTACGGTTCTTAACCAGCGCACTCCAATTACACAAAATTCAATATAAATGGGGTTTCCCGTTCTGCCTTATTGCCACCCACAATGGGAAACAGGCGATATACAGAACTCAGGCAGATCTACAGGACTTTTGCAATATATTAGATATTGATATACCCCGCCAAGAAGAAGAAGCAGCCACTCCCAGAGACCAGAATACGTAGAAAGTGCCTCCCTTGCTTTCCGGGAGATCATGACCTGCAGAGGACTTTTTTTTTCCCAGGCCTCAGATAAGTGCTCTTGCATGTGATTATTTAGATTTATTGTTGCTAATTTAGTTCTTTATTGTTAGTCACAGGTAGGGGCTTGAGTAGCAGCCATGTGTATACCTATACCCAAAGGTACATGGCTCTACTAACTTTCAATTACTTAAATTGTTAGATATGTTATGTTTATAATGTTTCACCTTTATTTAATTTCTCTCATAGTGCGGGGTGCTCCCCGGGGGTTGTGATATTGCATGCGCCTCGGCACCTGGCAAACTAGCTAGTTCTCTGTTCTTCCTTCGGCTACAAAGCTGTTTACATCTATACATTGAAGGTACGTTGTGCTTCTAATTGACACTAGCAGACTACTACTGGGGAATAGAACCTAGTAGATGGAATGGGTCTCCCCATTCCATAGCTGTATTTTTGCCGGATGCTGATGCGCAATTTAATGGGAAAGTCCAAATAGGCTACATAAGGTAAATGTTTTCGAATAAATACTAAAACCTGTGCCATAACTGGCCTTAAGTTAATGTATTTTTGACCCCAGTGCGCCCACTTGGGCCAAACTGGAGTCTTGCTTCACAGGTTCACAATTGTATTGGATGTTCCACTTGCTATACTGTTATCAATGCTTTCATATTAACTCTTACCCTTGGTTGCAGATCCCAGTAGGGGGTCTCAGTTATGCAAGGCATGTCAACTACCTGTAAATGTACTCTTTCACTCCCTACCACCTTCGATGTCACATAAAAACTTGCTAATCTGGACATGCTAAGCTCCTTCTTTTTACCTTCCACCTTCTTTTTCTCTTTTCTACTTGCATCGGGTGCAGGGATACAGATCCCACACCTTTCTTACTTCTCTTACCTTCTACACCTTGTTTGCGGTCCTCGGTCGTTCACTGTCAACAGTGGGTTGCCCGATTATCGCATCCCTCATCCTTTCTACTTTTTGGATATATATCCAAGAAACCTTTTTCTCCTAACCTTTTTACTCTCTGCTCACTAATTACCCTTTAACACCTTTCCGAACTTGACCCTCCCACCTTTACCCCCCTTTTTTTTTTTTTTTTTTTTTTCTCCTCCCCTTCTTCCTACTCTTCCTAATTATGCCTGGATCCGGGACACAAACCTTGTCTTTTATGACGCTAAACACTAAGGGTCTTAATATCCCAGAAAAACGCTCCCACCTAATTCGGGATGTTACTCGCGCACACTGTGATATCATATTTCTGTAGGAGACGCACTTTCGTAGGGGGAGAGAACCGGTTTGGTTCAACCCTAAATTCCCCACGTCCTTTTTTGCATCGGGTACCTCTAAAAAAAACGGGGTGGGTATATTGATAAAGCACTCCTCCCCTTTCTCTCTTTCTCACATAGAGAGAGACCCTGAAGGTCGCTATCTGATAATAATAGGTACACTTTACAACAGACTTGTTACTCTTGTTAATGCCTATTTCCCGAACCAACACCAGAGTAAATTTATGAATTCCCTCACTAACAAAATTTTTGAACTCCGTAAAGGAGCATTGATATTAGGAGGAGACTTCAATGTCCCACTTGATCCCATCCTAGACACCTCCAAAATGACAACCTCAGTCTCCAACAAGACTCTCCGACAGTGTAATGCCAGACTAGAAGAACTTGCGGTCCACGACACATGGCGCACACTTTACCCCACCAGACGAGATTACACTTTTTATTCCCACCCGCATGAGGTATACTCTAGGATTGATTATTTCTTCATGGACCAACTGACCCTAGCAGGGGTTTTAAACACAAGGATACTCCCCATGACCTGGTCTGACCACGCCCCAGTTGTATGTCAGATAAGGTGGCCTTCAGCACCAAATAGACCATTTATCTGGAGGTTTGACGACTTTTTGCTGAATAACCAAGTGATTAAAACCCAAATCACTACTAAAATGCTGGAATATTTTCAGAACAATGAGAACGGGGAGGTGCCGGACCATGTTGTGTGGGAGGCTCACAAGTGTGTGATCAGAGGCGAACTAATACAACAGAAAGCTTTCCAATCTAAGCAGCTCAGACTTCGATATACGGCCCTCCTTACACAGATACATGACTTAGAAACTAAACACAAGACAACACCGACAGACGCACTACTCAAACGAGATCTTCTTCAAGCTAGGAGAGAAATACAAGACATACACTCTAGGGAACACCAAATCTCTGCACTAAAGTTACAACAAAAATATTATGAGTTCGGAGACAAGCCTGGTAAACTCTTGGCGAGAGCTTTAAAAAGGAAGCAGTCCAAGTCTCACATTCACTCCATATTAAATCATAATAATCAATCTTGTTCAGACAGCCCTTCTATAGCAGAAGTACTTAGATCCTACTACCAAAACCTGTACAATCTCCAGAAGGAGGAGATCTCCTCCCAAACCAAAGAGGAGATGCCATTGAGGTCCCCTGTTGACTCCTACCTAGAATCCCTGTCTCTAGTGACCCTCTCTGATGAGGACAGAGCGAGTTTAGACACAGACATCTCTGTAGAGGAAGTGGCCAAGACTATAGATAGTTTACCAGTAGGCAAATGCCCGGGTCCAGATGGTTTTAGCGTAAAATATTATAAAAATTTTAAAGATGTCCTGTCCCCCCGCCTAGCCTCCCTGTTTAACAACATTGGAAATACCCATGATTTCCCATCAACCATGCTCCTTGCACATGTCACAACCATTCCAAAGCCAGGGAAGACGACAGACCGGCCTGAAAATTTCAGGCCGATTTCCCTCCTTAATGTAGATCTGAAAATTTTTGCAAAAATTTTATCTTCAAGGTTAAACAAATTCCTTCCACAATTAATCTCTCCAGATCAGGTGGGCTTTGTCCCTGGCAGAGAGGCCAGGGACAATACTATAAAAGCAGCTCTGTTGGTGAATTATGCGCAAGTTAATAACATCCCATCAGTACTTATATCAACAGACGCCGAGAAGGCCTTTGATAGGGTCAATTGGAACTTTCTCAGGGCTGTCCTATTGAAAATGAATTTTGGCCAAATCTTTATCAAAAAAGTCTTCTCTCTTTATTCGGGCCCAACCGCACAAGTAAAAATCAACAATATTCTATCTGACCCTTTTAAAATTTCAAACGGAACCCGCCAGGGCTGTCCCTTATCCCCCTTGCTGTTTGCCCTCTCAATAGAAATATTAGCGCAAAAGATTCGAGACAATCAGAAAATCCCTGGCATTAGGATCAAAGACCAGGAATATAAGGTCTCGCTATATGCGGATGATATTCTCCTCTCGGTCACTGACCCGATAGCCTCAATTCCGGAAATTCTTCGGGAATTTGAGGAATACGGAAAAGTCTCCAATTTTCACTTGAACCAAGCCAAATCAGAAATTTTAAACATTAATTTACCCCAAACGGACATAGGCCGCTTAGCAGATATTTGCAAATTGCGGGTAAAAACGCGAACACTCAAATATTTAGGGGTCAACCTCACCCCCAAAACAGAGAGCCTCTTTGAGGCTAATTACACTCAATTATCCCAATCAATCATGGGTGACCTCTCATCTTGGAAAAACAAGAAAATCTCATGGTTGGGTAGGATAGGGGTTGTAAAAATGAATATCCTTCCGAGGATCCTATACTACCTTCAGACTCTCCCGACCCCGTTTCCTAACCAGTACCTATCAAAACTCCAAAGCCAGTTAGAGGAATATATATGGGGGGGCATCAGACCAAGGGTCTCCAGGAACACGCTATACTTACCCAAAGAGAGAGGCGGACTAGGCATCCCGAACCTGTTACTCTATAAAAAAGCTATTAACCTCCAACATCAGGTAGAATGGTGCATTAATTCCAGGGATAAGGAGTGGGTCCAGGTGGGACGGGCTATATTGGGCACTCAAAATGTAGGCACATTGGGTTGGATCTCAAACAAAAATAGACCTAAAATCATTAGTCAGTACCCATTGATGAGGGAATTTTTCTCGCAATGGGATAGAACACTAGTAGAACACCCGTATATCTCCTCTAATCCTTCACCTCTTACGCCCTTCATACATAATCCAGACATCCCTTTCTCTAGCATCGCCCTGCCGACCCTTGACAAGACACGATTAGACCAGATTATGTTCCAAAGGTTACTACTAAATAACAAATTCAAGAGTTTGGGTGAATTGGAGGAGATGGGTCTGAACATACCATGGCTTTTCCATAGACAACTCCAGCATTACGTGCTTACACATAAAAGAGTGGGCAGTATTTCTAGACCACTGAGCCAGTCAGAATCATTTTGCCTGTTAACTCACGCTCCTTCACACTTAATATCAATCATGTATAAGCTGCTGTCATCACATAAGGACTGCCATATACCTACCTTTGTTAGACAGTGGAACGGTGAGTTGGACCGCCCCCTCACAGACACAGACTGGCACAAAATATACCACAACCACTCTAAAGCCTCAATATCGGCTAGAACCTTAGAATCCAACTACAAATACCTATCCCGGTGGTACCTTACACCAGACAAGATTAAAAAAATATATAAGAGATCAGATGGCAGGTGTTGGAGGGGTTGTGGGGAGGTCGGGACCTTTCCTCATATCTGGTGGTCCTGCGATATGATATCCCCGTTTTGGAGTTCTGTACTGGACATTATTGACTCTAAATTAAATATCACACTTCGCAGAAATCCGGACCTTTTACTGTTCCATGGGCTGCCCAAACTGATAGAGAAACCCAAAAAATACCTACTATATATAATGTTAAATAGCGCAAAAGCCCTTATTCCCCAAAACTGGAAATCAGATAGAACCCCTCAGATAGCGGATTGGGAAGCTCAAGTGGATAGACATTTAGCACTAGAAAGATTTCGATATACGAGAGACGATAGAATCGAAATTCCTGAATACATGAAAGAGATTTGGAGGCCTCTGATTAGATAAGTCCTGGGTACCTTGCCTCCTTTTCAGTGTAAATACATGCCCTACCTTTCCACTCCTCCCCCTCCCCCCCCCCCCCCTTTTTTTTTTTTTTTTTTTTATCTCTCTCCTCTCTACCTCTTCCACCCCCCCCCATTCCATTGATCAGAACCCTAACCTCCCCCTCTCTCCTCCCTTACTCTCCCTTCCCCTTCTCCATCTTTTCATATCTTTCTTCTTACACTATTTTTTCTTCTCTCTTACGACGGGCTTCGTAATTTCCATTGCCCGTCATAAATTTATGGCAGTGGGGATACTTGTTGTTTGCTTTCAATACAGTATAACCATACCTGTATTTCCAGGTAACACTAGACGGATTCTATAACGGATGTCCATGGCTTGGACACAAGTATGATATTAATATGTTTCAGTTGTAAGACGCATGGACATGTTACAAAGCACCATGGACGCATATAGACTTTATGGACATTTGGTTCCAGAAATGTAACAAACAACTTATTGAAAGACCTCATTTTGTTATATTGTTTGATGTATCCTTACTGACATCCATGCCTATGTATTGTATTATGTTAACTTTCAATAAAGTTTCATTGAAAAAAAAAAAAAAAAAATCTATACATTCATAGCATTCTTACAAGTACACACTGATACTCCTAGAAATTAGGAAACAAAAACACAAAAATATCAATAATAAGAAGAAGAAAAAGAAAATTTCCCTTATGACAACTCAGAACAGTCACAGGATGAGCGCTAAAATGCTCAAACAGCAACATAACTGCCCAGTATATATAGTAACTTAGTAAGTGTGTTTTATAATGCACAAATATTAGTGCCAACTATAGTCCTCGCTGCTCAGTATAAGGCTCTTTCAGGTTCATGTATGTGTTTTTCGGGCGTATCAAAGCCGGTGCCTCACCAGCCTCTGACCTCACCGCACGTCACTGCCTAAGCCGTATCTCAGCCATCAACAAGCTACTATCCACCATAAATCAAGGCACTTCTCCGTAAAAATATTTTTACCAGGTGACAAGATGCGTTGTGCACCTTTTTATACATAAAATGTAGTACATTTTCTTTTTTCTAGACTATGGTTTGGATATTGCTATGGTTAGTTTATAAATATTTCAGTGAAATAACTGTTCATTATATATCTAAGGGTATAACTGTACTTTCCATATAATAAAAGCACTGCCCTTATGTATTTCACCTCTACAGGGGCTGATGTGTACCCCTGAGCCTTATCCTTATTTTTTTGGTATAGGGTTGATGTAATCCCACCCTGGCTTTGAACCATTATAAACCACCTTACAATAATATATTAAGCATCTTAGGAACAGACTATGGCTCATAATTTCTTTAAAGGTCACTTCCATCTTGTTTACCATACTATATTCTCCAGTATTTGAACATTTATAAAGTACCAAATCTACAGTTTCCCTTTTGTTAATAGGCACTGTGAAAGCTTGCTTCTCTCTCTTTTTGTATAGTTAGGTGGCTGGTCCCCCCCCCCCCACCCTTTCTTCCCATTTGTTACTCTCTGGCGCATATGAGTGCCTCCAGAGTGATATGCGTGGTTTCCCTTGTAAAAAAACAAATTTTTCCTTATTCCCCATTACACATATTATATTTAACTGATTGTCAGTCTTTTATATGCTTCCGATAACTCATTCTAACTAGATGATCAGGTTTAAGAGGCTCCTATGCGTTTCTAACTTTTTTTTTTTTTTTACTGTTCTTTTATATTGGTAAGCTCAGTCTAATTTTTATATTTTACATCTTTTATTGGATATCTACGAAGCACTCTTTGACCATGATAAATGTAACTGATGATATACAATCAGTTACATTTATCTTTAGAACATTTCATAGTAAGAAAGAAATTGAAAATGAGAGGCTTAGTCTGTTTTATGCATATTTAAATCCTTCTGTGATGCAACAGATACAACTTTATATTGTTTACAAAATGCAAGTGATGATTTTTTCTTACTGTATTCATGTTTTTTTTTTTGTTGCATCCCAGCTATGTTGTATGGTGACTTTGACCTCAATAAAAATTATTTTTAAAAAAATATATAATTTAAAGGGACCTGAAACACAAGCCTTTACTCTGTGGATTCTGATTGAGAATACTATGGCCTAGATTTGGAGTTTGGCGTTAGCTGTGAAAACCAGCGTTAGAGGCTCCTAACGCTGGTTTTAGGCTACCGCCGGTATTTGGAGTCACTCAAAATAGGGTCTAACACTCACTTTTCATCCGCGACTTTTCCATACCGCAGATCCCCTTACGTAAATTGCGTATCCTATCTTTTCAATGGGATCTTTCTAACTCCGGTATTTAGAGTCGTTTCTGAAGTGAGCGTTAGACATCTAACGACAAAACTCCAGCCGCAGGAAAAAAGTCAGTAGTTAAGAGCTTTCTGGGCTAACGTCGGTTTATAAAGCTCTTAACTACTGTACTCTAAAGTACACTAACACCCATAAACTACCTATGTACCCCTAAACCGAGGTCCCCCCACATCGCCGACACTCGGATACATTTTTTTAACCCCTAATCTGCCGACCGCCACCTACGTTATCCTTATGTACCCCTAATCTGCTGCCCCTAACACCGCCGACCCCTGTATTATATTTATTAACCCCTAATCTGCCCCCCACAACGTCGCCTCCACCTACCTACACTTATTAACCCCTAATCTGCCGACCGCAAAGCGCCGCCACCTACGTTATCCTTATGTACCCCTAATCTGCTGCCCCTAACATCGCCGACCCCTATATTATATTTATTAACCCCTAATCTGCCCCCCACAACGTCGCAGCCAGCTACCTACAATAATTAACCCCTAATCTGCCGACCGCAAAGCGCCGCCACCTACGTTATCCTTATGTACCCCTAATCTGCTGCCCCTAACACCGCCGACCCCTGTATTATATTTATTAACAAATAATCATCAAATCGAGAATGTGTTCAGAACTAAATAATCCCCAAGTGCTCAAGACGTATATCGAAGCACACAATAATGGGGAATTCAGGTCCCAATAATCAGTGTATCAATTTTGGACCCCGGTCAATATGGAAAGTCACTCAGGTTGGAACAGAGTCCATTGTCCCATGGAGAGAGTAAAATCCCCAAAATTCAAAGTGTCAAAGTATGTCCCAGAGCCTAGTAGTCACGGGTGGGAATGCCAGTTCACAATGTTACGTCTGTGATCAACTCTTACCCTCCACTAAGTTGGTGGGGTGCCTGGGAACACTTCCGTACTTCTCCTCGAATAGGTCGATGAAACCCTTCCTAGGGGGTGCAGTCTGTGTTTCCCTTCTCGGCGTGCCTCAGAGAGATCCGGCGTGGAGACGTTTCCTTAGCGCATCACCCGTGACGTTGCAAGGCTAAACCAAATGGTATTCCCTGGGGGTGGAGGTGGAAACCGTGAGGACAAGGAGCCGGCTCTGTATCCCAAGAGTGGCTTTTGCAAGTAACTGGTGCAATAAAGCGGTAAGCCCAACCGCTAGAGAAACATAAAGTCAAAAGAAATATGCACCAATGAGGCGTAGTATCTGCTGAAGTAAAAAATGTTTATTGTACAGTCCAAGAGTAATGTACAAACAAAGTCACAGTGGAGAACGCCTGACGCGTTTCTCGCATGCGTAGATGCGCTTCATCAGAGGCTAATTAGAATCTAATTGTGACAGCTTTTAAACAAACATTCTACCAATCATTTGAGAGTTTGAATATGAGCCAATGGTGTGACTATCCAGTGCAGCTAATATACACATAAATCAGTTCAATAATGAACGAAATATGTTATTTATATTTCAATAAGATATAACTGTTCTGGAATATCAGACCATAAAAATTCTTGGCTCCTATTCGGCATGCATATATGTATATTCAATATATATACCGGAAATGTATACATTCTAAGGTATCCATCAGTGACAAGCAATAAATATCTAAGCAAAATTGTCATATAGGCTGGAGACATATGGTGAAAAATTGTGTATAGTATAAACACTTATACTTAACGTCATACACATGATATCTTGTATAATCGTTTCATAGTGTCTGCCTAAGAAATGACTAGTCACTGCTAGTAAAACATAACAATGGACAATGGACTCTGTTCCAACCTGAGTGACTTTCCATATTGACCGGGGTCCAAAATTGATACACTGATTATTGGGACCTGAATTCCCCATTATTGTGTGCTTCGATATACGTCTTGAGCACTTGGGGATTATTTAGTTCTGAACACATTCTCGCTTTGATGATTATTTGTTGAATGTTGCCCTTAGTGTTCAGACACAAGCTAGTATATAGTAGATCTGCGTAATTAAGTATAACTATTATTACACATTTGATTACATTTACCTTCATACTTATTTACTTGTTTATTGTACTATTACTTATTTACTCTTCAGTACAGACCGCATTTGCTTTATCTGCCTGGAATTATGGCTACTACATTAGTTCCCACAGGGGTAATAAATGAGCAAAAGAGAAAGCAAATTATGGCAACTGCACTGAAAGGACAAAGTGAAGTTCTAGAATCTATAAGGGAAGACAATCTAGATATTGCATTTTCAAGCTTAGAGAAATTGAAATATAAGGAAACCAATCTATGGTGGGACATAGAATTCCTAGATTTATATATTTCTGAAAACAAAGTCCCAAGAGGACTTCGTATGAAGAAATATCCCTCTTTTGCCCTAGAAAACCCAGCTTTTATGGAGGAGTGGAACACCAACTTAACAAATTGCTCCATCATATGTATGAAGCAACTGCTCAGACATAAAAGGGAAGAAAGGGATAACATACTAGTAGAAATCAACAAAACCTATAATTTGTTAAAGAAATTTGAGTCAACACAAAAATACATTGATTATAAATTGCAACTAGACAGCACTATTGACCAACTAGATACTACTTTATCAGACAGAAAAGTGCAGAAATATAATAGGGACAAAAAAGATTATGACCTTGACATTGTTTACTCTTGGCAAAAGACCAGACCTCAAGGCAGGAGAGGGTCACAAAAGAAAAATTCAACCAGTAATAGTAAAAATAAATCACAACAGAATAAAAATCACACCTCTAGGAAGGTTACTTTTTCTAGTATTGAAACTGATAATTTAGATAGTGAAACTACTGAGACAACTACAGAAGAACCAGATACAGTGCCCACAAATAGCACCACCACAGAAAGACAAAACTTAAAATCTTTGGTTAAACAACCGCAGCAAACCAGCACCCCCAAGAAGGGTGAACATACCTATAGATACCCCAGCAGGGACCGAAAAAACAAGAAGAAGTAGCGACAGTTAATCTTTCTGACTTTGCATTATCACCACATCATGTTAATTTGTTGAATAAAGGTTTAAGTTTTGCACCAGCAACTAATTTTGATTTATTTGACACTCTTTTAGACACTAATAAATTGGTGAGGAAAATAGTACTAAAAAAACATTTTTTTAATTCTGAACCAATATCACAATCTCCATTGAATACACATACTCCCACGGTAAACATAGGACTTCTTTTTTCTGACCTCACTGATATCACTACCCTTACGTCACTACAACAGCACTCTACCCGCTTATCGGGACAAACATCTAATACCCCTCATCTTTACACATTTAAGGATAAATCACATTTCTACCCTGTACATGCACGAGATCACTTAATAGATGTATTTCAATGATCAGTAGAAAAAGAATTGACTGAACTTAACAAAACTTTACACACTAACACACAATGCAAAGTTAAGGATAATTTGAACTATGAGGAGAGAAAAGCTCTCAAAGATTTAAAAGATAACCCCAACCTAGTCATAACCAAAGCTGACAAGGGGGGGGGCTATTGTCCTCCTCAACACCTGTGACTATTTGGAGGAAATAAATAACCAGCTTACAGACAATGATCAATATATAAAATTAACTTTCAATCCTACCATATCTTTTAGCAAACAATTGAAATGTCACTTAGACACAGCTAATGAATATGGATATATGACACAAGATTTAATATCTTTCCTATTGGTTGAAGCCCCTACTGTACCAAGTTTCAAAATAGCCCCCAAAATACATAAAAACCACTCTAAACCGCCTGGAAGACCCATTGTGGCTAGCCAGGGCTCCCTGTGTGAGAGGCTTGGAGGCTGGCTGGACCACCTGTTACAACCACTTGTACAAACATTACCAGGATACATAAGAGATAGTAGCCACCTTATTCAACAATTAAGTAACATCAAATGGAAGAATGGATATACCTGGCTTACAATTGATGTAGCTGCGCTATATTCCAGTATCCCCCATACAGCAGGATTAACAGCTCTGAATGAGATGCTATTAAGACATACAGATTTTGAAACAGGTTTTATTACTTTTGTCGTAGAGACAGCAGAATTTTTATTAAAACATAATTATTTTGTACATGAGGGCAATTATTATTTACAGAAACGTGGCACGGCCATGGGCGCTAAATTCGCCCCGGCCTATGCCAACATATATATGGGGTACATGGAACTGAATATGATTTTCACAGCTGATTTCCCATATAAAAACAACATTATATTATACGGTCGCTTTATTGACGACCTCATTATAATTTGGGATACAACAAACAATGAACATACCATAGAACAGTTCATATCTTATATCAACACTAATAATATGAATTTAAGTTTTACCTATAAGAGTGATGCTCAAATGATCGAATATCTGGATCTGAAACTCAGCATAGACTATTCTAATTCAAATATCAATACATCTACATATAGAAAACCGACCTCTAGGAACACCATTCTTAGAGCAGATTCATGTCATGTACCACACCTGAAAAAGGGGATACCCAAAGGACAATACCTAAGACTTCGTAGGAACTGCTCTAACCTAGATATATATAAATTAGAGGCCAAAGAGCTAACTGACAGACTCATAAAAAGAGGCTATAATAAACACAAACTCCATAACATCAATAAAGAAGTTGAGAGATTACCAAGAAACAGCCTGTTTAATAAGAAAGACAGAGGACTTGACATTGACAACATTGTCTTTTCCACTAAGTTCAGTAATCAGTACTACAAAATTTGTAAAGTTATCAAAAATAACCTCACGATTCTAAAAAGCGATGATACTTTAAAAGAAATAGTATCCAAAGGGATAAAATTTGTAGCAAAAAAAGCACCTTCATTGGGTGATCTAACCAGCAAGAAATTTTCAGACAAACCACAACCTACAGATAATTGGCTAACCCCAAATCCAGGTTTCTTTAGACCCTGTAAAAGCTGTGATTTCACACAAAAAACTAATACATTTACATCGACAAATACAAAAGAAACCTATAAAATTAGACAGAGGATAGATTGTACATCGCAATATGTCATTTATCTTGTCACATGCCAATATTGCTTTCAGCAATACACTGGGATTACGACACGTCCACTAAAAGACCGAATTAGGGAGCATCTCTTATCTTTAACTGAAAAAGAGCCCAAGACGCCCGTAGCGAAACACTTTCGCCAACATGGTATAGGCACTGATTATTTCTCATTTACTGGCATTGAAAGAATCATAAACAATGCAAGAGGAGGGGATAAAACAGCCAAACTACTTAAAAGAGAAGTATTTTGGATACTTAGACTAGATACTAGATATCCCCTCGGTATAAATAAGAGATTAGATGTAGATCTATTTGTATAAGTATCACCCATGAGAATAGAAACATAGACTCAAAAATAGAACATACAATCCATTACCAATGTACATAGCCTCATCTAATGGTATAGCCCATTGGATAAAGTCTTGTTAGTTCTAATAAATCTCAGTGGTCATTTTCTTATTCATATGACTCCACTCAACCTTATTCAATATAAGCTTGGAACCCACAATAAGATTAGAAAATGCCACATATACATAACAGTACATTACTATTGACATACTATATTACAACTAAGAGTCTTCCCTCTGAGTTTTAGCTCCATTTTTAGCTCAATTTCTAGCTTTATTTTATTCTTTGCTCTTTATAGTATATTTTATTTTTTCTATTTCTTTATCCTCTTCTCAGAGCATTTTTGCCTTATTCCTTATTGTTTATTTTATTTCTATATTTTATATTCTGACTTATTTTCATCCACTCCCTACATCTATTAAAATTTTCCTATTTACCAGCCTCAATTATTGACTACACACTAACTCGAGATGACTATCCAGGACCCCATTTTTAGCTAATCTTAGATATTGACATTAGACTATGCTTTAGCAAATGAGGACATTAGGTAATAACTAATAGTTTAATCTGTGTAAATTTTGGCCTAACTATATAGGATAATTATAAATAACATTTTTGTGGTGTTATACAACTGAGTGTAGAGATAGAATGTTTAATTAGTTAGTTATTTGAATGTCATTTGTATTTTTATTCTTTGTTTTTTACATTTTTTTGAATATGAGCGATGTATACGCATTATGTTTTATTTTTTATTATAGGATGTTCATTATATCTTTTCGTTATGTTTTACTAGCAGTGACTAGTCATTTCTTAGGCAGACACTATGAAACGATTACACAAGATATCATGTGTATGACGTTAAGTATAAGTGTTTATACTATACACAATTTTTCACCATATGTCTCCAGCCTATATGTCAATTTTGCTTAGATATTTATTGCTTGTCACTGATGGATACCTTAGAATGTATACATTTCCGGTATATATATTGAATATACATATATGCATGCCGAATAGGAGCCAAGAATTGTTATGGTCTGATATTCCAGAACA
The DNA here is from genome assembly GCF_027579735.1 of Bombina bombina. Taxonomy (NCBI): domain Eukaryota; kingdom Metazoa; phylum Chordata; class Amphibia; order Anura; family Bombinatoridae; genus Bombina; species Bombina bombina. The sequence continues at coordinate 1,280,608,749 of NC_069501.1, read as the reverse complement.
GTTATATCTTATTGAAATATAAATAACATATTTCGTTCATTATTGAACTGATTTATGTGTATATTAGCTGCACTGGATAGTCACACCATTGGCTCATATTCAAACTCTCAAATGATTGGTAGAATGTTTGTTTAAAAGCTGTCACAATTAGATTCTAATTAGCCTCTGATGAAGCGCATCTACGCATGCGCGAAACGCGTCAGGCGTTCTCCACTGTGACTTTGTTTGTACATTACTCTTGGACTGTACAATAAACATTTTTTACTTCAGCAGATACTACGCCTCATTGGTGCATATTTCTTTTGACTTTATATTTATTAACCCCTAATCTGCCCCCCACAACGTCGCCTCCACCTGCCTACACTTATTAACCCCTAATCTGCCGACCGGAGCTCACCGCTATTCTAATAAATGTATTAACCCCTAAAGCTAAGTCTAACCCTAACACTAACACCCCCCTAAGTTAAATATAATTTACATCTAACGAAATTAATTAACTCTTATTAAATAAATTATTCCTATTTAAAGATAAATACTTACCTGTAAAATAAATCCTAATATAGCTACAATATAAATTATAATTATATTATAGCTATTTTAGGATTTATATTTATTTTACAGGTAACTTTGTATTTATTTTAACCAGGTACAATAGCTATTAAATAGTTAAGAACTATTTAATAGCTAAAATAGTTAAAATAATTACAAATTTACCTGTAAAATAAATCCTAACCTAAGTTACAATTAAACCTAACACTACACTATCAATAAATTAATTAAATAAACTACCTACAATTACCTACAATTAACCTAACACTACACTATCAATAAATTAATTAAATACAATTCCTACAAATAAATACAATTAAATAAACTAGCTAAAGTACAAAAAAGAAAAAAAAAATAAGTTACAAAAAATAAAAAAATATTTACAAACATAAGAATAATATTACAACAATTTTAAACTAATTACACCTACTCTAAGCCCCCTAATAAAATAACAAAGCCCCCCAAAATAAAAAAATGCCCTACCCTATTCTAAATTACAAAAGTTCAAAGCTCTTTTACCTTACCAGCCCTGAACAGGGCCCTTTGCGGGGCATGCCCCAAAGAATTCAGCTCTTTTGCCTGTAAAAAAAAACATACAATACCCCCCCCCAACATTACAACCCACCACCCACATACCCCTAATCTAACCCAAACCCCCCTTAAATAAACCTAACACTAAGC